>NC_134354.1:434553537-434853537 GCF_048569485.1 Anomaloglossus baeobatrachus
ATCATCATTATCCTCATCCTCCATCATCACTATCCTCCATCATCATTATCCTCCATCATCATCATCCTCCTCCATCACTATCCTCCATCATCATTATCCTCCTCCTCCTCAATCATCATTATCATTATCCTCCTCCATCATCATTATCCTCCTCCTCCATCATCATTATCCTCCTCCTCCATCATCATTATCCTCCTCCTCCATCATCATTATCCTCCTCCTCCATCATCATATCCTCCTCCTCCATCATCATTATCCTCCTCCTCCATCATCATTATCCTCCTCCTCCATCATCATTATCCTCCTCCTCCATCATCATTATCCTCCTCCTCCATCATCATTATCCTCCATCATCATTATCCTCCTCATTATCATCCTCCTCCATCATTATCCTCCTCCTCCATCACTATCCTCCATCATCATTATCCTCCTCCATCATCATTATCCTCCTCATCATCATTATCCTTCTCATTATCCTCCTCCTCCATCATTATTCTCCTCCTCCTCCATCATCATTATCCTCCTCATTATCATCCTCCTCCATCACTATCCTCCATCATCATTATCCTCCTCCTCCATCATCATTATCCTCCTCCATCATCATTATCCTCCTCCTCCATCATCATTATCCTCCTCCTCCATCATCATTATCCTCCTCCTCCATCATCATTATCCTCCTCCTCCATCATTATCCTCCATCATCATTATCCTCCATCATCATTATCCTCCTCATTATCATCCTCCTCCATCATTATCCTCCTCCTCCATCACTATCCTCCATCATCATTATCCTCCTCCATCATCATTATCCTCCTCATCATCATTATCCTTCTCATTATCCTCCTCCTCCATCATTATTCTCCTCCTCCTCCATCATCATTATCCTCCTCATTATCATCCTCCTCCATCACTATCCTCCATCATCATTATCCTCCTCCTCCTCCATCATCATTATCACTATCCTCCTCCATCATCATTATCCTCTTCCTCCATCATCATTATCCTCCTCCTCCATCATCATTATCCTCCATCATCATTATCCTCCTCATTATCATCATCCTCCTCCATCATTATCCTCCTCCTCCATCACTATCCTCCATCATCATTATCCTCCTCCATCATCATTATCCTCCTCATTATCATCCTCCTCCATCATCATTATCCTTCTCATTATCCTCCTCCTCCATCATCATTATCCTCCTCCTCCATCATTATCCTCCTCCATCATCATTATCCTCCTCCTCCATCATCACTATCCTCCTCCTCCATCATCACTATCCTCCATCATCATTATCCTCCTCATTATCATCCTCCTCCATCACTATCCTCCATCATCATTATCCTCCTCCTCCTCCATCATCATTATCATTATCCTCCTCCATCATCATTATCCTCATCCTCCATCATCATTATCCTCCTCCTCCATCATCATTATCCTCCATCATCATTATCCTCCTCATTATCATCCTCCTCCATCATTATCCTCCTCCTCCATCACTATCCTCCATCATCATTATCCTCCTCCATCATCATTATCCTCCTCATCATCATTATCCTCCATCATCATTATCCTTCTCATTATCCTCCTCCTCCATCATTATCCTCCTCCATCATCATTATCCTCCATCATCATTATCATTATCCTCCATCATCATTATCATCCTCCATCATCATTATCATCCTCCATCATCATTATCCTCCTCCATCATCATTATCCTCCTCCTCCTCCATGATCATTATCCTCCATCATCATTATCCTCCTCCTCCTCCATGATCATTATCCTCCATCATCATTATCCTTCTCATTATCCTCCTCCTTCATTATCCTCCTCCTCCTCCATCATCATCATCCTCCATCATCATTATTATCCTCCTCCTCCTCATTATCCTACTCCATCATCATTATCATCCTCTTCCTCCTCCTCCTTCAAACATACCTGCAGGACAGTGAGATGAATCCTGCTGGTGGCATTTTCCTGTGGCGTCCCGTTGTCCTTCGCGGCTGCTGTCCTGGCCCGGTGTCCTGACGCGGCACGCCATCGTAGCTACAGCTGATCGCGTCCTCCGGTCAGCTGTTCTGTCCTGTTCTAATCGCGTGCGCTCCCGCGGTCACAACGTGCTGTGAAGAAACGAGGGCGCATGCGCCGCCCTCTCAGACAGCAAGTTGTGTAATGCGGGGGCTTCAGAAACATGGCGCCGGAGATAAGCGCTATGCGCAGAGGCCCACTCCGGCGCCATGTTTCTGAAGATTAGATATGTACATACAGCCAGAGGGAGGGAGGGAGGAACAGGCGGCGCGGGGGGGTGGGGGGGGGGGCGGAGAACACGTGCATAACCCGCCCGGACATCAGGAGAGAGGGAGGAACAGGCTGTTGGGGGGGCGGGGAACTCCTGCATAACCCGCCCGGACATTAACAGAGAGGTGCACACGTCAATCAAAAAGTGCACGAAATTTCAAACTTTATAAAGTTGTATTTCACTGCCTAAACACCCGAGCTGCACCCTAATGGTATGTACACACTGTGCATGATAGTGCCAGTACTGCACTGGCTGCAGCTTATACACGAAAATCCTGATGATTGGTTCCCTTTAAGGCTTTGCTGTGCTGCATCACATCATTAGTCTGCTGTGAGGAGAGCAGACTGTTTGTCAATACATGTCTCACATTGAGCCTGCTCTAAGCTTTTATGAGGGCATGATTTTGTTTCCGCAGTGTGTTGCTGCCTGCCTTTGGTTGGTCCGCGTCAGAAAGAGAAAGACGTACATGTCCCATTGAAATCTCTGTAAGAATACCCACTTGATCTGTAGCCTCTTTTACATCGTGTTACTAGTTCAACACTTTGGTGAAAGGTCCTCTTTAAAATTGTGCTTGACAGTATGTGATTACCGTAAACTTATTGTATATTTAACCTTAAAAAACTCAACACTTGAGGTATGTATGTTATTGATGGCAATTTAAATCAAGGTGCTGAAACATTTGAAGTTCTCTTGGAAACTTTCAGAATTCAGAGTGAAATTAATTTTGGGAGATGCTGATATGTTGCAGAACAGTATCACAATTGTAAAAACACAACAGGAGACCATTGACTTGTAAGAATCAATCTATAAAGCAAAAAGGATGCCCAGAATTCTAAATAAATGGCACTCAATACCATTCGCACAAAGTTTTAAGCCATAAATGCAGCAGAGAAGTGCAGAGAATTTTAACATATGTACAAGATGAAAGCAACAAGAAGAAGCAGAAATCAATCTGCAACATTTTATGGATATTTTACTGTGAAATAAAAGGGTTGTACAAGACTATAAACATGGCTGCTTTATTTTTCCTTCTCAAACACTGCCACACTAGTCCCCACAGGTTGTGTGTGGTATTACAGCTTCAGCCTTTTCATGTCAATAATGTGTTGCATCATCCAATGTGTTTCTTTCATTTTCATTCTTAAGCAGTACACCATTCCGCTGCCTCACCACTCTGTACATGTGTATATTGTGCTTGCGTGCCTGGTTGCACCACCGGTCTGGACTGTGCCCCTTTTGATTCTGCAAGCAGAAGGAACGTAGCCTGTGTAGACGCAGAATAGCACCCAGGAATTCAACCTGAGGAGATCCTGCAATTTGGGCAGCTTTAGAACAACGCTTAGGCCGGGGCCAAACGGGGCACAGCAGGAGCAGAGTGTCATGCTAGTATCCCTGCAACTGCAGTCCGACTGTGCGCGCGGACCTCAGCTGCGGGGGGGCGGGCCGGCTCTCAGGAGGGACGGGCTGGCACGGAGGATGAGAGGGAGGGATTTATCTCCCTCTCTCCTCCGTAGCCGGTTATTGCGATTCTCGCTCTGCACGCGCGGTACACCGGTGTACTGCGAGTGCAGTGCGATTTTTCTCTCGCACCATTCACTTGAATGGGTGCGAGAGAAATGAGTCTCGCATTGCAGTCGCAGCATGCTGTGATTGTTTACTCGGTCCGATTAGGGCTGAGAAACTAATCGCTCATGGGTGCTGACACACAGGCTAAAATTGGTCCGAGTGGAATGCGATGTTTTATCGCACTCCACTCGCACCGATTTTCTCGCCGTGTGGCTTAGGCCTTACAAGAACTGTGCTCCTTGCCTTTCTTAGGTGGCCCGTTTTCTACTGGCCACCTCTAATAAATGGCACAGGTGGGCAGTAGCATAGGCAGTTAGCAGTAAACTCTAAAATTAAAGCTGGTTAAAGAGGACCTGTCGCTAAGTTATTTTTCTGCTCCCTTGAGTGTCCCTTTTTGTTTTTTTTAATCGGTTCCTTTGATGAGAACTTTTTTAGTGCTGTTTTTTATGGTCATTAAATAGGTGGCGTTGTTCACAGGATTCTATCATGAGGCGTCTTTATTTTGCTCTGCATTTTACCATGTAAACCACGCTCCCTTGATAAAGTGCATAAAAGTAATAATTAATAAAAGGTGAAAAGTGGCCACTGTTTTATTCTTCTTTTATTCCCACTCGTCACATGAGCATAACATGGCATTTTTATTTTTTTTTTAAAATGCTATGCTTAAGTGACTATTGCGAATAAAATAAGAATACAAACTAGCCACTTTTGACCTGTGACAAGTCATCTTTAAGAACTTTGCAACTTTAACCAATTCCAAAAGTGAGAAGACGAACAACCGCTTGTATTCTTGTACAACTTCTTTAAAGACACTTTCAGAGAATATTAAATCCAGTTTAAGTTTATAGCCGAATAACTCCACAAAATTACACCTTAAAATTGAGTAACTATTTATAAAGTTTCTCACGTCTGAGATGCATTAAAAGTGGGACTAGAATTGCAAATTGATGTTAAAATTGCACATGCTAATGATACAGTAGCACTTTGACAAAACTGTTTAGTCATTATCACATTTTCATGTTTTCTAGTTGAATAAAAATCCAAAAAATCCTAAATTTTAAAACCCATTATCAAATTCTGAGCCTTATCAAATCAAAATGAATTTTTCACATTTGTTAACACCTTACATTTTCCATGGGGATAGAAATAGAAGTGATTACATTTTAGAAGAGCAGACGTACATGTAGGCAGGACAGTCATCTTTTGTATTTGTATGAGTTTGTCTATTAAAGCAGTGTGGTTAATTGTAATGGCCGCTCTTCCACATCCTAATTCACTCTGTAGACTATTGGTTCCCCATCTTCTGTGGATCTCGAGATGCTTTCAAATGTTACAGATGGTTTTATACTACACCAAGCCAGTTAAAGTGAAGTGAAGAATCCATTTAGATATTATATAAAACATTACCTTTATTCTGTTGACTGCCAAGATATGAATTTGATTGTGGTATTAAAGAGGTTAACCCAAAAACATTCATCATGGATTATCAAGATTGATGCTATAAAATTGAGTACCAAAGTTTCCTGTGAATGAAGTGTTAGTGAATGTTTGTGACCAGTGCTTCTTTAATTGTCCATGGGTCTTATGGTCGCACATGCTCAGTAACAATTCACACAGGGGACTTTGAGACCAAGGTTCTCTTAATCAGTGGGTCTCTTAAGGCCACGTCTCACTAAGCGACATCGCTAGCGACATCGCTCCTGAGTCACTGGTTTTGTGATGCAACAGCGATCTTGCTAGCGATGTCACTGTGTGTGACATCCAGCAACGACCTGGCCCCTGCTGTGAGGTCGCCGGTCGTTGCTAAATGTCCTGGACCATTTTTTGGTCGTTGCTCTCCCGCTGTGAAGCACACATCGCTGTGTTTGACAGCGAGAGAGCAACGATCTGAATGTGCAGGGAGCAGGGAGCCGGCTTCTGCGGACACTGGTAACCAAGGTACACATCGGGTAACCAAGCAAAGGCTTTGCTTCGTTACCCGATATTTACCTTGGTTACCAGCGTTCGCAGCTTCTAGAAGCCGGCTCCCTGCTCCCTGCACATGTAGCCAAGGTACACATCGGGTAACTATAAGCAAAGCGCTTTGCTTAGTAACTCGATGTGTACCATGGTTACGAAGCACAGGCTCGTTACACGGGTGGCTGGTGGCTGATCTCTGTGGAGATCTGCCAGTTTGACAGCTCACCAGCGACCATTTAGCGACGCTCCAGCGATCCCTGCCAGGTCAGATCGCTGGTGGGATAGCTGGAGCGTCGCTAAGTGTGACGGTACCTTTAGATTATAAATGTATGACTGTTGACTTACCCTGTATATAGATGAGAATTGTTGCTTATTGCGACAACTCCCTTTACGTTCTCCTAACACCTTTAAATTTCTGGTGCCAATAGTACATCATACTTTGATATAAGTAAGCTGCTGGTTGAAAACACCGCTTTGGACTTTAAAATAAAGGGAATACTAATGTGAAATAAAATAAGGTGAACAGTAAATGCATATGAGAAAATGTATTCGGTTCTATTACAGTGCCATTTTTTAATTCTATGTGTAAGTAACATTAAATATTCTTCTTGTTGTCTGTATCTTGTTTATGCCTACTCACAAATCTTTTTTTGAACTTAACACAACCATTTTAGAATTTCACCATTGGTATATAGGTGGTCTAAAACTTATTCTCAGGCCTAGCACCCATTTGCTCCTCCTTAAAGGGATTCTTTGAGAATTGTTATATAATAAATAATACACATTTACACAAATCTAATAAAAAAATCTAAATACATTTATTTAACAATAAGGTATGCTTTATCTAGTGCACTCTGTCGGGATCATGACAGCTGCCATAAATTAGTGTGTACCCGTCCTAGTTTTCAGAAGGACATCTGATCGAGACATACCTAAGGTCAGAGCAGCGTCCTGTCAGGCATCGTGAATTCACATTTCTCTATTCAGTCAATTTGACAGGACGCTGAGTGGAGAGGACTAAAGGAGAAGATAAAGACCTTTATTAAGCTGAGCGTGAACATTCATCTCAGTCAGCCTGACCATTTTAGTGCACTGCAGGGAATGTGTTTCTCGCAGATACTCTTCACACATCCAGCCCTAGGACGGGTGCACACTGTTAAGGTCCAGTCACACTAAACAACTTACCAGCGATCCCAACAACGATAAGGATCGCTGGTAAGTTGCTAGGAGGTTGCTGGTGAGATGTCACACTGCGACGCTCCAGCGATCCCACCAGCAACCTGACCTGGCAGGGATCGCTGGAGCGTCGCTACACGAGTTGCTAGTGAGCTCACCAGCAACCAGTGACCAGCCCCCAGCGCCGCGTGGAAGATGCTGCGCTTGGTAACTAAGGTAAATATCGGGTAACCAACCCGATATTTACCTTGGTTACCAGCACACGCAGCTACACGTGCAAAGAGCAGGGAGCAGCGCACACTGAGCGCTGGCTCCCTGCTCTTCTAGTTACAGCACACATCGGGTTAATTACCCGATGTGTGCTGCAGCTAAATGTGCACAGAGCAGGGAGCAGCGCACACCGGGTGCAGCTGCACAGGGTACATATATAGGGTATAGAGTACAGGGTGCAGCTGCACAGAGCAGGGAGCAGCGCACACCGCTTAGCGCTGGCTCCTTGCTCTCCTAGTTACAGCACACATCGGGTTAATTACCCGATGTGTACTGCAGCTACATGAGCAGGGAGCAGCGCACAATGCTTAGCGCTGGCTCCCTGCTCTCCTAGCTACAGCACACATCGGGTTAATTAACCCGATGTGTCCTGCAGCTACATGTGCACAGAGCAGGAGCCGGCACTGACAGTGAGAGCGGCGGAGGCTGGTAACAAAGGTAAATATCGGGTAACCAAGGACAGGGCTTCTTGGTTACCCGATGTTTACTGTGGTAACCAGCCTCCGCAGAAGCAGACTCCTGCTGCCTGCACATTTAGTTGTTGCTGTCTCGCTGTCACACACAGCGATCTGTGCTTCACAGCGGGAGAGCAACAACTAAAAAATGGCCCAGGACATTCAGCAACAACCAACGACCTCAAAGCAGGGGCCAGGTTGTTGCTGGATGTCACACACAGCGACATCACTAGCAACATCGCTGCTACGTCACAAAAGTTGTTCGTTAGCAGCGATGTTGCTTAGTGTGACGGGGCCTTTAGATGCAAATTGCCATCTTTAAAATCTTGACAGAGTGCACTAGATAAGTCATACTTAAAAAAAAAAAAAAAAAAAAATGTTTAAAATTTTAAAGTATTTTATCACATTATTTGAAGAACCCTTTTTTGACGTAATCTGTTAAAATAATCTTTTATTAAGATAAACCCTATCAAACAACATACGTGGGTATGCAGGTCTTTGCAAGCCAAATCCATCAACACCTTTATAACTTCTATTTATTACTGTATTTCTGAGAAATTTGTGTTTTAAGTTTTATGCAAATGAGGCAGTAAGTGCTTTGGGCATGTTGGAGCACTTTTCAAGCCTCCACCTTCCAAGGTTGTTTTCCGTCTCAGCGCTTGACTCTTTAGCTTGATTAATAAATCACTTCTCTGTGTGAGACTAGGCAAGAAAATTAAACATTGAGCTATCAATCAAGGCTGGTGCGAGCAGGGATATAACTTTGGAGGTAGAGGCTTAGGGAGTTGTTTGTTACTCCTAAAGCACTTAGTTATTATAAAATGCCTATAACTTGGGAATACAGTAATAGATAAAAGATTTGGAGGTGTTGATGGATTTAACTGCCGTTATATGCAATTCAGGGGGTTTATTTTACAGTTCTATTCCCTATAATATAGGGAACGGGCAGTTTATATTAAATCCTATAATATATATACTTGCTATTTTATTCCTCAGTCCAATAGCTTCCACACTTTTGAGTCTTATGGTTGTACTGTCATACATTATTTTCACAGACTTACAAAGATGTATAAATAGCCTTGCTTCAGAATATGATGGTTCCAAATTCAGATTTGTCATTGAAAAGCCAGTGTTAAAAATAATTTCCACTCTATTGGGTAGCTATTTTCACTCAACATCTGATACCTGTGATAAAATCTCAGAAACAATAAGAATATAAGTGAAAATTAATTGCCAGTTTTGTACTTTTTATTTTTTTTTTTAGAAGAGATAGTCTTAAATGTAATTTTAAATTGCAACATACCAAATACCGAAATATACTGTAAAATAAGATTAAAAATATAGTAAGTTAATGTTCTCTATTTTTCCTTCTAGGTACCCTCCTTAACCCTGGAAGGTGGACGCTTAAAACAAAATCCATGTCTGTTTCGTGGGAAAGATTATGAAATTGTTCCTGAGCCAGTGTGGAGAGCACTGTATCACTGGTATGGGGCAAGCCTGTCCTTACCTCGACCAGTAAGTAGTAATTTCCATTTACATGTCATGTAACACTGGCTTAAAAGAGGTAAGGCTACATGGCCACCATCCGGACATGCTGCTTCTTGGATGCAGCATGTCCTCTCCTGCGGGGCTGTGAGTGCTGACCACAGAAGACTGCAGCTGCTCGTGCCCACGATCAGAGTTCTAACCACTGTGGTCTTTCTCTCTGTTCTCCATGCAGAGAACACTCGCAGCTCTGTAGCAATAAATTGTCATGCTGCGGCTCGGGAAGCCGCACCACATGGTAGTTTATGCTGCGGGAAAAACAAGCACAGTGGGCAGAAGGTTTCTAGAAATCCTGTCCACTCTCCTTGTACTGTACAAATCAGTGTTTTGGACGCTGTGAACCCTGATCGTGGGCATGCACCCTAAGGGTAATTGTTCTTTTGGAACAAAACGTGAATTGATTTTACTTGCATTTCACTTTTCATGATATTCACAAATGTATTACCACAAGAAAAATGCTTCCATATGATGTCAAGTAAAGCTTGATCATGTCATCATGTCATCAGACGGTGATGAAGAGTCTGATCTAGAGTTGGCAGACATGAAAGTGGTATACTGCAAAATTGCATACAAAGTCAAAATATAATTTATGCCAGTAGATAACATGAATTTACAGTACTTGCTAGAATTTTTTATAAAAAGTTGCCAACGTGTTCACTTATTCCTCTTATAATAGATTGGATTGAACATTGGGATATTAGGAAAGATTTATATAAGCTTTAATCTTTATATTGGATTTACTATTTTATTCAGAGCTTTATCTTTTTCTTAAGGAAATAGACTCTGAATACTAAACTTAGTTGAAATTAATCATTTTTTTAATCTAATATATTGGTCTGAATTTAAAATCACAGGAAAGATGTCTTGAAACCTCTGAAAATACATAATTCAGATATGGCTTAAATGGAAGCTGTCACTCGATTTCATGCTTCCCAAACCATGTGATTAATTACTCCGAGCCTGGTTGGTCATTTCTGAGAAAACATAGCCTGAAGAGATGGCCAGGTACCATTGGAAGAGATTGGATTAGTTAGGACCATCCTTCGTACTGGCCTCTGTTCCCAACACCATTCCACTTAATAATCAGATCTCCCCCCATTTATGTACATGGTGAGGAACTTGTCAATCAACTGAAGAATGTTGGGAGAAGCCATCTAGACTAGTCTGATCTCTCCCCTTTTCACCTACCGACTCTAAACAACTGTTTTCTCAAAATTGTCGCAAGTATTTCAGAGTAAAACATTCCTGGCTGCACTCATATAGGGTAGCTCTAATACATGCTGCCCGTGGTTGAGTAGCATAAATGTACTAACAGGTTCCCTTTAACCTTTTTTGGAATGTGGGTAATTATAAAGCAAGGGCTACAAAGTTTTCTGTGTAACTAGGCCAGATTTTTATGCTTCTTTTTTATGAGTGTAAAACCTAGCAAAAATAAAAACAAAACCTTTTGATTAGAAACAATGTCCAGAGCCAACATAGACATACAGCTTCAACCTTCGTGCAACATTTCAGTGCCATGAAGCTTCAGACATTGTTCAGGGCCTACAGGAAATGTAAATATTGCCACACACGGAACTTATTGTTTCCCTGAAAATGTGATTCTTAATAAATAGTTACATGACCAATATCACAACCACCCTTGCTTTAGACGTAGTTGTGACGTGAGGTAACCACTACAAGACCACCTGTAAGGGTATGAAATATTTTACAACCCTCATTGTTTGGGTCTCACATTCACAAACATTTACACAAAATTGCCACCATTAAGGTTTAGTTGAAGAGCTAGCACTATTCATGCGAGTTACTCCCTCACTTGTCCACATAGTCAAGCTAACCACATGAATTAATTTAGGTATACAAAACAGAATCTATTAATGTAGAATATATGATGAAAACCATCACAATTCTTTAATACAGAAAGGGAATAACAAATGACATACAGTAAAAAGTTGAAATCACGTTTCTTAAAATAAAAGAAAATAATGCAAAAACCTAATACTCACATTTTCTGTATACAGCCCAATTTTGATTGACCACCCCTCCCCACAAGAAATGACTGACCAACAGCCAACTAACGTGTCTTTAGACTTTTGAGGCTAAATGGTGGTTTGAATGATTGTTTGGTCAAAAGCCATCTTGGCCGTCTCCCATACACAGGAGTGCTGCTGTGTTCTCTATGAGAAAGCTATCAAAAGTCATGTCTGGTGGCGACTTCATGGTCGAAAAATAGCGATTGGCACTTGGCAATCCAAAATCGAACATGCTTGATCAATATGTCCATGATGATCAATTGTCTGGGGCACCCATACACATTAAATTGTTGATGAAACCCATCGATATCTGATGAGGTTAGGCTAATAATGAGTCTGTGTATGGGTGCTTTTACACACACTTTTAAAACCTGGTCCTTTATTGCTCCTCCACCCACCCAGTTTCTTCCAAGCCTGAGTCTAGGACAATTACATTTTATGACTCTTAACCACCTCTGGATTGTGATGCATGACTTCGGAGAAATGCAATTCCCAGCCCCACAGTGAAAATATAAATTCCAACAGTCCACACAGGAATCTTTAGCAATGGATCCTGTTAGATAACATTTTCTATGACAATCACTTAAGAGAAGAAATGTGTTCTATTGCTGGTTTTCTCATTCACACAGTGGACAGTGGATCTGTCAGAAATAAATGTCAACCAGTGTAAACGAGCATTTAGAAAGGAGAGTGTGATCTCAATAAATGTTTGGTTTTTATTTAGCTTTTGTTTTCTCCGCTAACTTGTTTAGAATAATATGTTGAGGCTCATTTGACTCTGTTTTTCTAGGTCATCAGAAACAGCAAATCAAACCTTCCCGAACTGGAACTTTTTCCACGTTATCTGCTTTTCCTGAGACAGCAGCCTGTGACTCGCCAACAGCAGTCTAACATCTGGGTGAATATGGGTATGATGAGCCTGAGAATGTTTCCTCAGCATTTACCCAGAGGTAACGTAAGAATGCAGCAAGAATGGGATGGCACAGCTTTCATGCAAGTGTTACGCCTGCTAGTTCTGCAACCTGCATTTCCACACAATGGGGCTTTAACCTAAGGTCGTGCACAAGAAAACTGACTAATAAGCATTCACTATAACAGTAAGGTAATAAATTAATGAGTGCAATTAGCCCCTTTATTTCGTCCAGCTGCTTACATGACTAAGACAAGGAACCTGCTGCCGATAACTAAACATAAAAATGTCCATAGCCCTGATTCCCCATAAATGAGCATATTCAGAGACTTGGATGAGTGAGGTTTCACATTTTGCTAAGCATCCACTACATCAGAATACATAGCTAAGGATTTCTACATCTCATTTCTTCTACTGTTTGTTCTCACTTCTTGGACTGATCTTTGACTTTGGTCTCATGAAGTCCAAAAATATTTAGTTTATGCCATTTATAAATGAAAACAATACCTGATAACTTACCCTGAACTGTGAAGAATTCCCAATCTGGATAACTTACTTTAAAATACAGAATCTATAGCACCCTAGACACAAAAGACTGAAGCCCCGATTCATCATTGCCGTTTCTCCACTGTTCTCTAATAATTTCCTTCTTCAGAATTTTTTGTATTGGCTCCTTATTCTCTGTTTTTACGCCTGTTTAGAAATGTTTTCTTTCTTTTTAAGAGGGGCTGCTGATAAGTCTTTGGCTTTACCCAGAAAGAAACGAGATAGGATGATGAAACTTTACATTTATTCCACATACTCTCCACTGATGTCAACACACTTCTTACATCGGTATTCCAAGTTCTGTAAGCCTAACAAAAAGAAGGATTTCGGTTGAGCCTCAAACCAGGAATCCATAGCAGCCATGGCATCAGAAATGGTGTGAAATTTGGTACCGTTGAGGTGTTTCTTCAGGTTTTGAAAGAAATGAAATTTGGAGGGAGCTAGATCTGGTGAATAAGGTGGCTGGTCAACCAGCTGGAAGCCCAGCTCTGCCAGTTTTGCCGTGGTCGCTTGTGCAGTGTGATCAGAGGTGTTGTCTTGTAGGAACAAGATTCCTTTGGACAAATTGCTGTGCCTTTTGGGCCTTCAGAGCTGATGTAATACCATGCATTGATGGGGGAACTGTTTTGAAGGTAGTCCACTAGCAGTATGCCCTTCTTATCCCAGAACACAGACTCCATCATCTTAGCGGCTGATTTTTGCACCCTGAACTTCTTTGCATGAGGAGAACCACTGTGCCTCCACTCTTTTGACTGCTCCTTGTTTTCAGGGTCATACTAATAAATCCAGGTCTCATCCATATTGACCAGTCAATCCAGGAAGTTCTTATCAGTCCGGAAACGCTGACAAATGGACTGGGAAGTTTCCCCTCGCATGCTTCTCTGATCTGTTGTCAAACATTTGGGGACCCACTTTGCAGATAGCTTCCTCATGTCCAAATGTTCATGGATAATGACACACACGTTCACAGGAAATCCCCATGATGTCTGCTTTAACTGAAAGTCGTGGATTTTCCAGTATGAGGTTATGCACAGCATGGACGATCTCCGGAACAACAACCACTCTCGGTCGTCCAGGACATTCTTAACTGTGGAATATGAAGGGCCTTGATCCCCCAACGTCTGCGACATATCACCATGAATATCCTTCATGGACTTTCCTTGCAGAAACAAGAATTTTATCACTCCTCCTGCTCTGTTACTTTTAAGATCACATTAGACTCCGCTATTTTGTTTTCCCGCGTGCGTAGAGAACACTGTTGCTATAAACAACAAATACAAAATTTTGAAAACCTATAATTAGACACACAAGGATTTTATGTGATGTAACATTCATTACCATAGAAACACAAAAAGATTAAAGCCAAAGACTTATTAGCAGCCCCTTGTAGATTCATGAAATGCAACTTTTATCAAATGTCACATTTTTGTGCTCCTTACTCTACTCCTTGCCTGGAATATAGTTTATGAAGGATATTTGTATTTCTCATTTTTAGGCAAACTTGTATTTTAAATATTTTGTGACTTTTGCTGATATAAAGTCGCAAAAAGTAGTTAAATTTAAAAAAGACACTTTTTGATTTTGCACCAAACTCATGAACACCATGCGGCATTTTGAAGAATTTGCCGCAAACCCCAGCTGCGAATGCCACAAGACAAAAGAAAACTTGGAAATGATGATTCGATGGCCTGAATGCTGTGATTACACTTTCAAATTATACATTGAAAGCGGTTGTCTGCCAGGGCGGCTGAGTACAGATTATTTTCTCCAGAATAAGCTAGGTTCCATCTTTTGCTCTGAATCCATTATGCCATTTCTACAAAGCAAAACAGAAAGAAAATTTGTCTTCCTGGACACTGATCACAGCATAAATAATGGCATTGTGCATCTCACATTGCCATAGCTTTACTCACAAGAATCTTTTCTCTTCTGCTGTACTTCTTTTAATGGTATAAAAAGGTATTTAAAAATTTATAATAACATTTCCTTTATTAATTTAATTTTTACTCTGAAAACACCTTTTAAGAACATTACTACTGTGTATCATTCCATGGACTGGTGATAATTTAACATTTAACATGCTGGAACCATAGTAATGTGGATATGGCATTGGGTAACTAATATAACCATAGAGTACAGAGACCTTGTCTGAAATAAAACAGATTTTAAAACTTCTAAGAAAATTTTGATATTTTTTTGTGAATCCTCCATGGATTTATCACATGCATATTGACTCCGATACTTTTAGGTTACAATCCTACATGTGGTTAGTCCAATGTAACAAACACGAGAGAGACTACATTTATTAGCATATTGAACTTGCTTTGTTCATGAATGTAATTACTGTAGTACATCATTATGTGCACCGCCTTGTTTCCACTGAAATGGATAGGTGCCTGTGAGCATGTGCAGTGTACGGCTCCCACTCCATGTGCAGTAGGAAGCACACCTTCCTCCTTTCATGTGCAGTAGGAAACTACACCTCCCTCTTTTCATGTGCAGTAGGAAATTACACCTCCCCCTCCTTTCATGTGCAGTAGGAAACTACACCTCCCCCTCCTTTCATGCGCAGTAGGAAACTACACCTCCATATATAATATGTACTCAAACACATATATATATTGTGTGTGTATAATATATAGTTATGGCCAAAACTGTTGGCACCCTTGAAATTGTTCTAGAAAATTATTGCAATTACACGTTTTGTTATACCCATTTCTATTTCCTTTATGTGTATTGGAACAGCACAAGAACAGCCAGGGGGGAAAAATGACAAGTTGGACATAATTTCACACAAAACTCCAAAAATGGGCTGGACAAAAATGTTGGCACCCTCAACATAATATTTGGTTACACATGCGTTGGAAGAAATAACTGCAATTAATCGCTTTCTATAACAATCAACAAGATTCTTACACCTCTCAACTGGAATTTTCGACCACTCTTCTTTTGTAAACTTCTCCACATCTCATATTTGAAGGATACCTTCTCCCAACTGTAATTTCAAGATCTCTCCATAGGCGTTCAATGGCATTTAGATCTGGACTTATGCTGGCCATTTCAGAATTCCAGTGCTTTGTTTCCATCCTGTTCTGAGGGCTTCTTGAAGTATGTTTGAGTCAATGTCCTGCTCAAAGACTCATGACCTAGGACACAAACCCAGCTTTCTGACACTGGGCACTATGTTGCAACCCAAAATCCTTTGTTAATCTTCAGATTTTATAATGCCTTAAGCTGGGTTCACACATAGCGACAGCGACAACGACATCGCTGTTACGTCACCATTTTCTGTGACGTAACAGCGACCTTGTAAGTCGCTGTTATGATCGCTGCTTAGCTGTCAAACACAGCGACGCAGCAGCGATCATAACTTCGCTACATGTGCAGAGAGCAGGGAGCCCCGCACACTGCTTAGCGCTGGCTCCTTGCTCTCCTAGCTACAGTACACATCGGGTTAATTAACACGATGTGTACTGCAGCTACATGTCACAGTGCAGAGAGCAGGGAGCCGCGCACACTGCTTAGCACTGGCTCCCTGCTCTCCTAGCTACAGTACACATAGGGTTAATTACCCGATGCGTATTGCAGCTACATGTGCACAGAGCAGGAGCCGGCACTAGCAGCAAGAGCGGCGGAGGCTGGTAACGAAGGTAAATATCGGGTAACCAGGGAAAGGTCTTCCCTTGGTTACCCGATGTTTACCCTGGTTACAGCTTTCCGCAGCTGCCAGACGCCGGCTCCTGCTCCCTGCTCGCTTCATTTCGTCGCTCTCTCGCTGTCACACACAGCGATGTGTGCGTCACAGCGGGAGAGCGACGACGAAAAAATGAAGCAGGACATTCAGCAACGAGCAACGACCTCACAGCAGGGGCCAGCTCGTTGCTGGATGTCACACACAGCGACAGCGACGGGACGTCGCTGCAACGTCACAGAAAATGGTGACGTAGCAGCGACGTCGCTGTCGTCGTCGCTGTGTGTGACACCACCTTTAGACACAGTCAGGACACTCCATGCCGGAGGCAGTAAACACCCCCAAAACATCTTTGAGCCTTCACAATATATGACTACAGGAGCTGTGTTCTTTTCTTTGCAGGCTTCATTCCAGTTTAAGTAAACAGTAGAATGATGTGCTTTAACATAAAGTCCTATCTTGGTCTTCTCTGTCCGCAAGATGCTTTCTCAGAAGCATTTTGGTTTACTCACGTACAGTTTGGCAAACTAAAGCATACCTTTTTTATGTTTGCGTCAGCAGTGGGGTTTTCCTTGGTCTCCTGCCATAGTGTTTCATTTCATTCAAATGTGGATGAATAGTTTATGCTTACACTTTTGCAGCTTGAGCCTGCAGGACATCCTTAATTTCTTTAGAACTTGGTTGGAGCAACTTATCGACAATCTGGACTATCCTGCTTTGCAACTACCCTGCTTTGTAACCATTCATCAATTTTTCTCTGCCGTTCACGTTCAAGGAGATTAGTTAAGTGTCATGGGGCGTAAACTTCTTTTTCATGTTGCGCATCGTGGATAAAGGAACATCAAGATCTCTGGAGATGGATTTGTAACCTTGAGATTGATATTTTTCAACAATTTTGGTTCTCAAGTCCTCAGGCAGTTTTCTTCTTCTCTTTCTGTGCTCCATGCTTAGTCTGGCACACACAATGCAAAGATTGAGTCAACTGTTCCCCTTACTTGACCTTTTTTTCATCCGATTTCATATTGACTGTTATTTGCCACAGGTGAGTTTAAATGAGCATCACATGATTGCAACATAGTTGTTCACAATTTTGGAAAGGTGACAACAAATTTGTCTGGCCTTCTTTTGGGGTATTGACAAACCTTGTAATTGCAATGATTTTTGGAAGAAATGCTGTACTTAACTTTCTGGCACAATTTCAAGGGTACCGCCACCTTTAGTCGTGTGTGTGTGTGTGTGTGTGTGTGTGTGTGTGTGTGTGTGTGTGTGTGTGTGTGTGTGTGTGTGTGTAAGATGATCATTGTGTCGTGTGAGTATATGCTGTACAGTGATATGTAAAAGTTGGGCACACCTGCCTGGTCAAAATTACTGTTAATGTGAACAGTTAAGCAAGTTGAAGATTAAATTATTTCTAAAAGGCATAAAGCTAAAAATGACACATTTCCTTTGCATTTTAGAAAAAATATTTTCATCTTTTATACTTGAAAAATTAAAAAAGGAAAATGGGCAGATGCAAAAGTTTGGGCACCCCTGGAGATTTATGTGCGCAGATAACTTTGATCAAGGTTTCAGACCTTAATTTGCCTGTTGGGGTATGGCTTGTTCACTATTATCATTAGGAAAGGATAGGTGATGTCAATTTCAAAGTTTTATAAAAACCCAGCCGCCTTTATCTTTGTGCCAAAAACCAGCAGCCATGGGTTCTTCTAAGCAGCTGCCTAGCACTCTGAAAATGAAAATGCTAAAGGCTCACAAAGCAGGAGAAGACTATAAGAAGATAGCACAAGTTGCCCTTTCCTCAGTTTAAAGTGTAAGAAATGGCAGTTAACAGTGG
The DNA here is from genome assembly GCF_048569485.1 of Anomaloglossus baeobatrachus. Taxonomy (NCBI): domain Eukaryota; kingdom Metazoa; phylum Chordata; class Amphibia; order Anura; family Aromobatidae; genus Anomaloglossus; species Anomaloglossus baeobatrachus. The sequence goes on from NC_134354.1 coordinate 434,571,818, forward strand.
AAGTCAAGAAAAGGTTTGGAAGACCAAGCAATATTTCAATGAAAACTGCTGGTAGGATTGCTAGAGATGCAAATCAGAACTCCCGCTTGACTGCAAAAGACCTTGAGGAAGATTTAAAAGACTTTGGAGTTGTGCTAAATTGTTCTACTGTTCAGAGACACCTGCACAAATGGCCTTCATGATAGTCATAAGAAAAAAGCCTCACCATAAAATTCAGCATCAGAAGTATGTAAAACATCATCTAAAAAAGCCTGCTGCAATTTAAAAACAATTCCTGTGCATTAATGGGTTTAACATAGAACTCTTTAACCACATTGATCAAACTTGTGTGAAGAAAAAAGGTCACAGAATTCTAGGAAAAGCATATCTCACCAACCATTAAGCATGGGGTGAATCAATCATGCTTTGGGGTTAAGTTGCAACCAATGGCACGGGAAACATTTCATGGATAGATGAAAGCATAGATTAAATGAAATGTCAACAAATTCTTGATGCAAGCATAATGCCTTTTGTGGTGAAGCTGAAAGTTGAAAAAGAGGATGGCTTCTTTAAATGGATAATGATCCCAAACACACGTCAAACTCCACACTAGACTACCTCAAAAGGCGTAAGCTGCAGGTTTTTCAATGGCCCTCACAATTCACTAATCTGAACATCATGGAAAATCTGTAGCTAGACCTCAAAAGAGCAGTGCATGCAAAATGACCCAGGTATCTCACAGAACTGGAAGACTTTCCCAAGGGAGAATGGATGAAAATCCCTCAAACAAGAATTGAAAGACTCTTAGCTGGCTACAAAAAGTGTTTACAAACTGTGATACTTGCAAAAGCGGGTGCCCAAACTTTTGCATCAGCCAGCCCATTTTCATTTTTCATTAATTTTAAAGTACAAAAGGTGAAAATATTTTGGGGGGCCTAAAATACAATTAAATGTGGCATCTTTAACGTTATGACTTTTAGCTATCATTTCATCTTCAACTTGCTTAACTGATGTGTTGTGATGTGATGTGATGTGATACTGAATAACAGGTACAGTAAGAAGAAGTTGCTGACACTGTCGTCAACCCTGTCTTTCTGAATGCTGAGTGGCTGCTGTGACCTACACCATGTACTGTCAAGGTATCTCTTGGTCACGGGAGTGGAGTTTCTTTCTGTAGATGTTCACAGGCACCTGTTCTAATAGTATAGGACAGGTTTCTGACAGTCTAACAAGAAGGCTGTCATGTTAATTCTATAGGGATTACCTCCCTAGACTAAGCACAAGTGATTTGCTAATTGAAAGTATATAAGAACTGATTTAGAAAAAAAAACATTCTATCTCTAGAGAGCCCCTTTAAACAGCTAGCTACATTGTTTTATATTGGTGATGTTATTCTTGTGCAGACCATAGGATTTGCTGCTTCAAAATATTGAAAAATCAAATTGTGTAATTCTTCGGTTGTAGAGTGTCAGATGCATTTTTTTTAGACTGGAAGACTTGGCTTACAAATACATTCCAGCCTTTACTCCAAATTCTACCATATAATTTGTATCCAAAACAATTAATGGCTTTATTAATGGTAATAAAAGGTTGGTGTCTTTTCCTTTTTGCTGTGCACTAATTATTGTCAAATGAATCCTTAATCTTTGGGGTTTTTGTTATTTTTCCGAATAAGCTTTCTTGCTGTAATCTTACAACTAATCCTCTTACCTGTAATTGCTGAAAATTTGCTGTTTCTTTTTAAGGGATATTGTGGTACAGTGTGTGATACCGTTAAGGTAACATTTGTTGCTTTGCTACCCAGTATGCTGTTTTATGTAACTGTAGGTTTAATAATTTTGTGGTATTGCATGCTACCCAGTGAAATTATAACTATTGCAACCAAAGACAATTTAGAGCGAAAAATATTAGCCAGTTGACCAAGAATACTTTTGGGTCGCAGCCAGAAACTATTGTCGATGGCTCGGCAGTCTTTTAAAGGGAACCGGCACATGACAAAAAATACTATTAACTTACAGTTATGGAGTTAATCTGCAGGTCAATAGCGTGCTAAAACTGCCCGGCCACGACATTGAAAGATCGGCTACTGGGAGGAAATGAACTTTATTCCTTCCAGCAGCTTCTGCTTTCAGTCATAGAGACGTGGGCGGCACAGTTTCAGTCACTGTGAGCAGCAGTTGTAACCATGGCTCGCCACTAACTGACAGTCGCCTCTGTACTGATGCAGTCACTCAGTGCCGGGGCTTTGTTACAGCTGGTGTTCACTATGCACAGAGCAGTGACTGTAATTGTTCCAACCGTGTCTCTGACTGAAAGCCTGAGGCTGCCAGGAGGAATACATTTTATTTCCTCCCAGTAGCCGTGCTTTCAGTGTGGTGGCTGGGCAGTTTTAGAACTCTGTTACCCTTTAAGGTCCAGTCACACTAAGCAACTTACCAGCGATCCCAACAACGATAGGGATCGCTGGTAAGTTGCTAGGAGGTTGCTGGTGAGATGTCACACTGCGACGCTCCAGCGATCCCACCAGCAACCTGACCTGGCAGGGATCGCTGGAGCGTGGCTACACGAGTTGCTGGTGAGCTCACCAGCAACCAGTGACCAGCCACACTTGCAGAGAGCAGGGAGCGGCGCACACTGAGCGCTGGCTCCTTGCTCTCCTAGTTACAGCACACATCGGGTTAATTACCCGATGTGTGCTGGAGCTACATGTGCAGGGAGCAGCGCACACTGCTTAGCGCTGGCTCCCTGCTCTCCTAGTTACAGCACACATGGGGTTAATTAACCCGATGTGTGCTGCAGCTAAATGTGCACAGAGCAGGAGCCGGCACTGACAGTGAGAGCGGCTGAGGCTGGTAACAAAGGTAAATATCGGGTAACCAAGGACAGGGCTTCTTGGTTACCCGATGTTTACATTGGTTACCAGCCTCCGCAGAAGCCGGCTCCTGCTGCCTGCACATTTAGTTGTTGCTGTCTCGCTGTCACACACAGCGATCTGTGCTTCACAGCAGGACAGCAACAACTAAAAAATGGCCCAGGACATTCAGCAACAACCAACGACCTCACAGCAGGGGCCAGGTTGTTGCTGGATGTCACACACAGCAACATCGCTAGCAACGTCACAAAAGTTGTTCGTTAGCAGCGATGTTGCTAGCGATGTTGCTTAGTGTGACGGGGCCTTTAGATTAACCCCATATCTGCAAGCTAATAGCATTTTTTCACATGACTGGATTCCTTTAAAGAGAAATCTACTGTTAATCCTCATTATATGGAATATTAGATGATTATTCTTTGTTTCAATGTTGTAAATCTCATCAGCATTTTTTTTTCTGTTACTAATTTTAGTGTTGTATTTTTTTTTCTTGCATTTATTTCCTTTTTATGACATCACACACTTGAAGTGACCAAGTTTTATTCATCTGTTTCTTTTCTGGTGCAAGCACAGTTCAGTTATGCCGTGTGTTGCATGTTTTGTACATTTACCTTTTAAATACTCTTTTACAACTTACACACACACACATTATGTGTATATGTATGTATGTATATATATATTTGTCTAATTTTGTCTAACAGAAATCCTGCATCGCTGATTGGTCGCGGGCGGCTGGCACGACCAATCAGCGACGGGCGCAGTCAGAACACGAATTGGCGCGGGATTTGACTCCTCGCTGATTTGTTGCGCTCAGGCACCTCCGCGCACGCACACCCCAGCAGCCTCTATTTACACCCCAGCATATACACCCCAGCAGCCATTATATACACCCCACAAGCCAAAGCCTCTATAAACACCCAAGCAGCAGCCTCCAGCACACAGTAAAAAAAAAATAAAATAAAAATAATATACTCACCTTGCACATTCTTCTATTTTCGTACTCTCCCTCCCCTCGCTGGCCCTGCAGGCTGGGAGATGCGGCTGCTCCCTATTTCCTCCTCGGCATGTCCCGCTCACCTCTCTGCTCAGCTGCCTCCGGATTGGATGTGGGTGTTGCTGAGGGAGTGGTGCGGGCAGGCCCCTTACATACCCAACTGCGACCTTAGCAACGTGGCATATATGTATATTCATTGCATTATTCTTAAATCTTCATAAATAAACTACATACATATTCTAGAATCCCCGATTTTTATATATATATATATATATATATATATATATATATATTATAAAATATTCTCTATATCCTTTTTTTTTTTTTTCCCCATCTTTCCCCTAGTCTTTAATTTCCTCTTATTTGAATAAGAGGGGAACCGTTGTTAGCAGCAGACAAAACTAAAGTCTATTACGAGTCCTTAATCAGCTTAGGTTTAGTTTGTAAAAGCAGTGGAAATCCGTAACCCTTTACTGTCCACACAATTGCCTTTACAAACCCCTGACAAAATTACTTGGTACTTTTCCTTGAACACATCACCTCAAAGCTTTGTGTAGTTTTCAGTCCTGCTTGTCCTTTATTTAATTTTCATAAAATAAAATCTTACAAGTTCAGAAAATAAAATATTACAACTCTTTATTTGTTTTATGCTGTTTTTACCAAAATAATAAAATATTTTTTTTTTATTATTTTTTTCTAGTCGCGCTATAGAGAGAAATGCTTATTGAGCATATTACCCCTGTTAGCTGGCCTGAGATGAAGCAACCGCTCCAGGTTCCCTTTAGTTAATAGCTTTATAAAAGAACAAGTCCTGTTACTAGATTCATTCTGCCTGAACCAAAGCAACATTAATCATAGCCTGGCTACTCAATTGCAGCCATGTGTGATTTACTCAAACGCCACGGTGTTTAAGAGAAAGTGTAGTATGAAAATCCTGCCTCAGATTGTAGGAGAGACGTTGCTAGTCCAGCCATATTCTCCCCACCTCACTTAGGCTATGTGCGCACTGGAAAATGGAATTTTCTCAAGAAAATTCCGCAGGTATTCAAAGATTACCGCACCCGCGGTAAAAAAACGCGGCAAACCGCATGCGGTTTGCCGTGGTTTTACCGCGGTATTGTTCGCGGTATTGCCGCGGTTTTGCCACGTGCGGGTTGAGATGTGCTTTATTGCATTCAATGCAATAAAGCACATTGAAGAAAAAAAAAAAAAAAGTCATTTCATTCTGAGATAGTAGATAGATAAAGAGACAGAAGAATAGATAGAGAGATAGACAGATAGAGGACAGATTGCTGCATTTCCCACGGTCGGCAGTGAGTTCACATTACCGGCCGTGGGAAATGACCGGTAATTACCTCTGCTGTCTCGCTGCGAGACAGCAGAGGTAATTCAGCGCTGTGTGTCAGTCGCGGCTGGACGCAAGCAGCGCAGGACGCCGGAGCTGTGGATTACGCTGGAGCTTTGTTTCGGGAGGGGTTAATAAAATGGTGAACGAGGCTTGTTTGTTTTATTTAAAATAACCCCTTGTTATTTAAATTAACCCCTTGTATTACCCTGACTGCCACTGCTACACGGCGGCAGGAAGAGCCGGGGACACGCCGGTACTGCCGCATAATGCTTGAGACAGTCCCGGGGCAGCTGCGGCTGATATTCTCGGCTGCGGGAGGGGGAGTGAGGCGGGGGACATTAACCCTGCCCCTCGCCCTCCCCAGCCTGAGAATACCGTGTGCTTACCTCGGCTGGACGGTAAATATGCAGCGGAGCCCACGTGTTTTGTTTTCTATATTTCCGTTTGCTTTCTATGTGTGTTCTATGTGTCTGTGTTATATGTCTGTGATGTCTGTATGTGTATGTGATCTGTGTGTTTGTTTACTCTCTGCTCCGCTTCCTCTTCCTGTAATGACATCACTTTCCTGCAAAACCGCAGACAAGCGATGTACATTACCGGAGGTAAACCGCGAAATACCGCAGGGAATAATGCTGGAAAACGCAGTGAACCGCACAGAATTTGCTGCCTGCGTTATTCCCTGCGGGATTTCACGATTAACATTGGAGTCAATGTAGTGAAATCCCGCAGCGACGTGCGGAAAAGAATTGACATGCAATTGTTTTTGCTGCGGGAATCCCGCAAAAAAACTTGCAGCTGTCAAATTCCGCCTAGTGCGAACAGGATTTTTTTTGCCCATAGGTTTTGCTGGTGATTCACTGCAGAGATGTTATGAACATTTTCTGCAGCGAAACATGCAGCAAAACCGCAAAAAATCCGCGGCAAAATCCGGTAAGTGCGCACATAGCCTTAAGGGGATTTACAGGTCTTTTATTACGTGCACAGGGGATAGACATGTCAATCAACTGGACTGGGGCGGAGAGATGCCAGCTGGGGGTCACCCCTGAATACTCACATATTTCCCTATGGTCCCTGACCAGCTTTTAGCACTGTGTGTTTTCTATAAAATAATGCAAATTAAAAAGAAAAAAAAAAGTTTTTTCAAAACGTTAATATGATCAAGATTTTACATGCCTAGCCTGTTGTTATTATAGAGTATAAAAAACCCCACTAACAATAAATACATGAAAATTGTGTATTTTTTTAATTTTTTTTTATTTTTTTTACACCTGTTCACTTTCTAGAAAATAATTGAACAGATTCTATCCTTTTAATTATAGTATTATAGTGCAATGGTTCACAATGTTCCTTTTACTTTAAGAAAGTTGTTTGTTTGTTTTTTAATTATAAAACCCAAAAACTTGTTTTAGTATTATTTTCAGCATTATTCCTATTAAAATATTGATGTAAAATAAAGACTTAGCGCATGAGATATATATATTTTTTATTTTTAGGTTCTTTGAAACTATAACAACTGGTTTGTCAGAGTAGGCCTCTCTACTCCTTCACACATTAATATACTTTGCATTATATTGTTATTTTTTTGTCTCATGACAATCATCTAATAGTAAATGAAAATAAAACCTAAAGCTGAAGAGATTTTGTCAGTAGTTGTTGAAGGCACCTTAAATTACATTACTGGTTTTCTCTGAACCACTGTATCAAGCCCTTAAATTCTGCATATTTATGCACCTTTCTTTTCCCCCCCAAAAACAGGAAATGTGCCATCTCCAAACGCACCTTTGAAAAGGGTTTTAGCATATACTGGATGCTTCAGCCGAATGCAGACGATAAAAGAAATCCATGAGTACCTTTCTCAGCGTTTACGCATTAAAGAAGAAGATATGCGTCTGTGGTTATATAATAGTGAGGTGATGTATAAAATTCTAAATTATTAATGTTTTAATGACTGAGCAGACAGGTATTTAAGTTATTTACACTAGAGACCAGTTTGCACTATTTTTATTTTATTTTTTTTTTTTTTAAGTGCAATATCAGCTCATTTTTACACTCCTACAGATCTTAATGGTGATATAAATGAGCAATAAGAGTTCATAAGCTTTCTGGAAAATGCCTGAAATCCTATATACTCATAGTACTACAGTAATTCCTTTTTCTCCTTCTCTCTCATCCTATTTTGTCTTATATTACAATAAATTCTAAGCGGTGTATAAAAACATTGTCCAACGATCATCTTACAAATGAGCAAACTATGATTTGACTTTTGATTAGGTGTTTTATGCAGGCATAATAAGCATTGGTTATTGACAGTGCATGTAATCATGTAAATGGGTGTGGAGCCAACCGGAAGGTAAACTGTATGTGAAGCGGTTGTAGTATCAGTCATTTATCCCGATATGCTTAGCACATTTCTGGTCTGTATGGTCAATCAGTGCTCATTTAGGCACCTTATGTGCCAATATGAAAATACCCTCAAAGGGTAACCATCATTTTTATTTCTTAAATCAGTATACATATGAAAATAAGACATTGTAATTAGTGATGAGCGGACTCGCAGAAATCTGGGACCGGCGGATCCCGGTGATCCGGTTTTTAAAATCCGGTTCCGGGCCGGTTTCCAGTCCCTATATAAGTCTATGGGGACCAGAATCTGGTGATTTTAAAATGTTGGTAGAAGGGATAGGGGGATAGGAGCAAGCAAGCTGTACTTACCGAGGCACCATCACGGCTGTACACTGTTTCCAGGCTAAGCATTCACTTCCGGGGCTGCAAATTAGACTTAATTGAATATGCACTGTTGCTTTCCCTGCCCACCGGCGCCTGTAATTGCTTGCAGTCAGACACGCCCCCATCCTTAGTGTCATCATGTTGGGTGGAAGGGGGGGTTTCTTTTGGGGGTGTCTGCTTTATTTGATGAAGAGTCCAGCTTTATTCTTTAACTTTTTTAGTTGCTTGGACACTTCCTTATGGAACCGTAACTAGGGCTTATTCTTGGGTTAGGTCTTATTTTCAGGGAAACTTGGTATCTGAAAGCCAAAACCAAGAGTGGAACAATCAGAGGAAAAGTATAATAGAAACACGGGCACCATTTCTCTATTTTTTTTTTCTTTTTTTCTTTATCCATTCCTGGTTTTGGCTACAGATACTGAGGTATAAAACTCACCAAATAGTCAACATGCACACATGGCCTATGGTGCTGGAGCTGCATTTAATTTCATTATACTATTTCTTGTCACACAAATAGTGTCTTTCCTTCCCTGCTCTTATAATCAAGTATGCCCATTTGGCATAGAAATATTCTGCAGACATATCCCAAGTGACTGACCCTTGACTGAGCAGTAAATGTGCTTCATGGAATGATTTGTGTTATGGGTTGTTTAGATGGTAAAAGACAAGGGCTGGAATTATTAATGTACTAATGGGATGTTTCAAGGAGATCATATAAACTGCAGATGTAGTAAAGACGCCATGAACTATTCCAGGATTTCTATAGTGTAATGCTATGTGGCCCATGTTTGTTAGTTTAGCAGCCACTCTTGCTCCTTATTCCAGAGGTTGCTCTGGAGCACTCTGTAGTCATCATTTACACTCAGACAGTGGTAAATCCTTCTTACCTTGATGATCTGAAGTCTGACAAATATAAGGAATTACCAATGCATTAAGGATTAGTTCTCATATTCTTTTAGTAAAGTTATCATGGTGGCTTAGCTGTGGTAGTTTTCCTTAGCCAGATATTTAGACTTGCCACTTTCTGCATAAATTACAACAATATAATGTTCTACTTGGAAGCAGAAAACATGAGAACTGTCAAAATAATAAGAAATGGTTACTCTTGTAGGGGAATATAAATGTGTAGTTCTGAAAAACAGATTGCCCTCACCCAGAGGTGATGGGTGTAGGCATATCTACACCCACTGCAAAAATCTGTATGCCTAGATCCTAGAGAACCAGTCTGGAGAACATTTTTTTTTGTCATCATAGGCTACAAACCCTTTGCGTAGTCTGATCCTTTAGTAATTCCTTTCCTTCATAGTCTACCATCTACAACCCCTGGCAAAAATTATGGAATCACCTGGCTCTGAGGATGTTCATTCAGTTGTGTACTTTTGTTTAAAAAAAGAAGATCACAGACATGGCACAAAACTAAAGTAATTTCAAATGGCAACTTTCTGGCTTTAAGAAACATTAAAAAAAATCATGAAAACATAATGTGCTAGCCAGTAACTGTTACTTTCCAAGACCAAAGAGGGGGAAAAATAATGGAATCACTCATTTATGAGGAAGAAATTATGGAATCACCCTGTAAATTTTCATTCCCAAAACTAAAACCTGCATCAAATAAGATCTGTTCATTAGTCTGCGTCTAAAAAGGAGTGATCACACCTTGGAGAGCTGTTGCACCAAGTGGACTGACATGAATCATGGCTCCAACACGAGAGATGTCAATTGAAACAAAGCAGAGGATTATCAAACTCTTAAAAGACGGTAAATCTTCACGCAATGTTGCAAAAGATGTTGGTTGTTCAGTCAGCTGTGTCTAAAATCTGGACCAAATACAAACAACATGGGAAGGTTGTTAAAGGCAAACATACTGTTAGACCAAGGAAGACATCAAAGCATCAAGACGGGAAACTTAAAGCAATGTGTCTCCAAAACAGGAAATGCACAAAAAAAACAAATGAGGAACGAATGGGAGGAAACTGGAGTCAATGTCTGTGACCAAACTGTAAGAAACCGCCTAAAGGAAATTGGATTTACATATAGAAAAGCTAAACAATAAAAAGATGACTGCCTGAAGAGAACATGTAAATTTCCACAGTCATTGGTGATATGGGGCTGCATGTCAGGTAAAGGCACTCGGGAGATGGCTGTCATTACATCTTCAATAAATGCCCAAGTTTACATTGAAATTTTGGACACTTTTCTTATCCCATTAATTGAAAGTATGTTTGGAGATGATATCATTTATCAAGATGATAATGCATCCTGCCATAGAGCAAAAGCTGTGAAAACATTCCTTGAAAAAAGACACATAAGGTCAATCACATGGCCTGCAAATAGTCCAGATCTCAATCCAATTGAAACTCTTTGGTGGAAGTTGAAGAAAATAGTCCATGACAGGGCTCCAACCTGCAAAGCTGATCTGGCAACAGCAATCAGAGAAATTTGGAGCCAGATTGATGATGAGTACTGTTTGTCACTCATTAAGACCTTGCCTAAGAGACTGTAACCTGTTATAAAAGCCAGAGGTGGTGGAACAAAATACTAGTGATATATTGGAGTATTATTTTGTTTGTTTTTCATGATTCCATAATTTTCTCCTCATAATTGAGTGATTCCATATTTTTTCCCCCGTTTAATCTTTAAAAGTAACAGTTACTTGCTAGCACTTTGTGTTCATGATTTTTTATTTTCTTTTTTTTTTTTTTTTTTTTTTTTTTTTAGTGTTTCTTAAGGCCAGAAAGTTGCCATTTGAAATTACTTTAGTTTTGTGCCATGTCTGTGAGCTGCTTTTTTTAAACAAAAGTAAACAACTGAATGAACATCCTCAGAGCCAGGTGATTCCATAATTTTTGCCAGGGGTTGTTTAAGAAATTGGGGCAGAAAGTCTCTGCAATGTGCTGTACCTCTCATTTTTCTCCCAAAAATGTATACATACCGTAAATTGACAAGTGGTTGCTACCTTTCTCCTTGTCTATGGGCTGGACGGACATAGTATTGATGCAACCTATGCAGCCGCAGAGGAGCCAAAGAGGTAGGGGGGCCACATCCACCCCCAAAGCAGAACACCGCTTCTGTCGCATAAGGGGCCTATTATGATGAACATCTGGGCTGTAAGAGGCCCATATTTTGCTCTTGCACAAAGGCTTTTTTCTGTTTGTGCACGCTCGTGCCTATGGGGGTTTTCTGTGCCCACTCCACAGCCTATGTTTTTTTCTGTGCCCGCTCCTGCCAATGGGGTTTTTCTGTGCCCACTCCTGCCTATGGTTTTTTTCTGTGCCCGCTCCTGCTTATGGGGTTTTTCTGTGCCCACTCCTGCCTGTTTTTTTTTCTGTGGCCGCTCCTGCGTATAGGGTTTGTCTGTGTCCATTCTGAAAATCTTAGCACAATGGCAGAGGTTGTAGTGACACCACCTATCAACACTGGGCTTGGTAACACTAACTTCTTGAAATGTAATCATACATTTCCGGGAGGAATAAGAGATGGCAATACAGAGTCCTATAGAAAGGTGCTTCAGGATTATTTCATGGGAATTATATGTATTCACTAAATTGGATACATTAGCTATTGACCACTTTTAATCAAGACTTTTTGCCAAGAAAAATAAGTTTATTTTCATGGTTTTGCAAATTGAGAGTTTCACAAACTCTCTCATTGTAAGTTTATGCCTTTTAGTCAAAACATGACTAAGTAAAGTCCACATTTTTTTTCATAGTAGGAACTTGAAAATGTTTACTAGCCCTAATGCTATATTTCATGTTTTATATTACTTACTAGTATTTTTCCAACTTGCACTGTTTTGCCTGAAGAGACAGGGCTCATTCAGACTCTGGTATCTTTTTCGTATCCAAAAAATGGACCAGATTTTTGTTTTTTCCCACGGTTTGGTCCCCATGTACGTTTTTACTATGAGTTTCATCAGTTGTGGGTTTTTTTACTAGATTTTTCAAAGTTCTTTTATCAAACAAATCTGAAAATTAGCACTACTGTAAGATGCAGCCACGTACAGCATACAGATACAGCATTTTATAGACTTGTACTACAGCGTTTCTGCCAAGACTGTGATCAAAACTGACAGGTTTGGGGGTTTTTTGTCAATCACTTGGCCTGCAAAGTAACACTTTGGCATGGGAATAGCCCCATAGACGATTTTGAATAAGAGTTTCATCTATGAAAATCACGGACAGAACTCGTATGTGAAACACACACATCTGAATAAGACCTAAAAGGTCCTTTTTGTTTTATTTTTTTTCATCTAGAACTATCTAACGCTATTAGATGATGAAGACCATAAACTGGAATATCTAAAAATCCAGGATGAGCAGCACTTGGTAATAGAAGGTAATTAGACCTTATGATAGATCAATTGGTAGGAATCTTAAACACAAGTACCATATTTTGTATAGAATTGCATTATATTTCTTTTCAGTAGATATCTTCCATGGATTTGTCATTAACCTAATATCTACCAATGTCCTTTTTTTGGGACGCCTAATCTTTTGCTTAAAATTCATCAAATTAATAATTAATTTATTTAATTTTTACATTACATTAATTAATTTAGCTTCAAATTCATTTTAATTTTTAATTTTTATTTTTTTATTAAAAATCTGTCATTTCATAAAAAAAAGAACATTTCTAATTTGGCAAGTAATGGGTTAAAGGGAATCTGTCACCCGTTTTTTTGGGTTTGTTTTTTTTTTTTTTTGCTTCCCCATATGAGAGCAGCATATTATAGGGTCAGAGCCTCTGATTAGAGATGAGCGAACCTGACGTTTTATGTTCGGAAACAGACTTTCAAAAACACAAAGTTTGAAGTTCGAGTGTGTTATGAGCGTAAACCACTCAAGGGAGCAGCGCTGTGCTTGGGTATGAGTGATGCTCAGCCCTTTGCGAGCTTAATGCAGTGTTTGAACAGCTGGGGGTAAAATCAGCGTGATCAGATGCAGTGTGCACACACACTGTACAAAAAAAAAAAATAAATATTTGAATAGCACTGCCCACCCTCCCCCGGAAGTGATCTACTTATGGCTGGCTGCATGTGGGTGGAGACACAAACTACCCAATTACAGACTTCCATTGAGGTTCGGATCAAGTTGGGGGTCACAAACCGAACACTTAGGAGGTTCAACTATAGCTGCCGAACTGAACTTCCAAAGGTTTGCTCAGGTCTACCCGTGATTCCACCCATGTATCACTTACCAGTCTGCCTGGTGTCATTTTGATACAATCACTGGTTTGCCTCCTGCAGATCTGTCAATTCTCTAAATGTAGAGCCCTGCACCACTGACCGCTTTAAATGGGTTTTCCCTACAAAGTTAATTTAAAAGTTGATTTTAATCACTAGATCTTGGAATAATAATAATTTCCACATTTGGATGTGCGAGAATCTTATATATGTGCCCCTGCTCCATACTGTATAATGGCCGTGTCTGACCATACAAAGACATGGTCTGATCATACCACATCTCATGGAAAGGGGAGGAAGTAAAAAAGTATACAGACATTACAGCATGGGATGATAGCTGATATGTTTTTGTGAGATAAAGCATTTTCCTGCCTGTCTTTAAAAAAAGGTTTTACCTCAAATAAAGCATAATTTGTGATCCCCTGCTGTGTTGTACATATAGTTTATTACTTCCTCTCCAGCCCAGGAGATGTGGAATAATCAGACCATGTTCGTGTACGGTCTGAAAAAAATATAACCCAGTACATAGCAGGGGCACATATATAAGATTATCTCAGCACAGGAACATTTATTTTTTTTATTTTTTTTTTTTAAACGTATCCAATTGTGGAAATTATTACTGCAAGATCTATTAATTCCAATGAACTTTGTTCTTGGGAAAACCCCCTTTAAGTCCGCGTACAGTGTACACAGAAAGCTGCCAATCAGTGGTGGGGTTATAGAGAGCTCATAAATAAACTTGACTACCTGACAGCAGTTGTACTAATCCTCTAATGATGATCTCCTGATGATAAAACAGTGATTTTAGGAAAACTACATTGAACAGTGATACATTGCTGGAAGCGGGGTCTCTAGCTCTACATTTGGCTGCTCTCAAATTACAAGGTGAAAACCTGGCAATAGATTTCCTTTAATCAATATTTGTATGAAGTGAACATTACATTATTATGTGACCCACTGGCAATTACATAAACATGATTGATGTGTGGTATGTAGACACTACTCCTTTACTTTCTCTGACACAATCAGTTGTAGATCAGTTTTCCAGTTACTTTCATTGTGAATGTTAGTCTGTCATGTTTCAGGCAGGTAGGCTGCAAGTGTTACTGTGCTGTCTGAGAGAGATGACATGTGAATTCACAAGTTTCCTTTAATTTATGCCAGGAATTGTCTTGCATATCATTTTCTTACAAACTCCTTATAAATTAGAAGCAGCGCCTTCCAACAGGATTTCTTTTCAAGACTGGTGTGTAGAAAACCTGTCTTCATATATTCTAATCATAGATTAACCTAGAGCGACCTGCAGCAGCTCCTAGCGGGATCACCGTGCCTTACTATCTGCATTCTTATCATGTTTAATATGTAAGTCTATGCAATTAGCTCCTAGGCGCCCTCTAGTGGTAATGCAGACACTTGGAATGTAGTGTTAAATCTTTTCCAGGGGTTTAGAGCGCTGCATCAGAAAATTAAAGTTCCAGTCCAAAGAAATTTTGTAAAAATGAATTTTGAATCAGTTATTTGTGGATTTGCACTTGGCAGATTTTGCTTAGTTCATCAAAATGGGGTTGTTTGGGTGGCAAATATGCCTTTCTGCAAGCTTCATTCAGATGAATAGGATAGTCGCCGAAATTTGTGCACTAAAATTTTCTGTGTGAATTCTCCCTCATATTTAAAAAAAAAATAAAATATATATATATAATTTATAAAAACGACTAGAAAAATATATATATATATATATATATATATATATATATATATATATATATATATAATATATATATATACGACTAGCTCTCTAGTGTTGAAATTCACTTTTTACCATAAGAAGCAGCGACTAGGCTGTAAGCAAACAAAATATATAAGCGCACTATTCAAAGGATAGAGTTTTTACATAAAGTCCTGAGGTACAGCCCTGCAACCAAATAACACTTTAATATGCTGATTGTTGATGTGTTCCTGATTGTCTGTTTTTCCATTTTTTTGTTTACCCATTTTTTTACTTTTAGTTCGGAACAAAGATATGAGTTGGCCTGAAGAAATGTCATTTATTGCAAACAGCAGTAAAATTGACAGGCATAAAGGTAAGGCAGGAGATCACTTCAACTCATTTTGAGTGATATATATATTTATTTTAATTTATTTATTTTGGTAAGCCAAATTGATTGCAAAGAGATTTTTCCAAGAATACAATATTGATGGCTCATTAGTAGATTTGTCTGAGCTTGACTTCCGGCCCACTCGCTAATTGGCTGATAAGAGGAGCCACAGTGCTCCAGTAAATGCCACCTCTTCTCCCATGTATGCAATAAGAGATACGTGGTGCTGCGTAATCAGCTGTTCGTTGGTGGTACTGGGTGTCTGAATTTTTTGGATCTTTTTTTACACAGGGACTCCTGACCAGAACTGTCAAAAGTCCGTTCATAGCCACCATTAATAGGTTCACTTTAAGTGTGAAATCTATCAGGTCCAATATGCACCCAGAACCACGGGTTCGGGCGGCGATGGCGGCGGAGAGATGAGTGAGATCATCCTCTGACGCTGCGCATTCATTAGCATGTTAGCACGCCCACAGGGGCGTACTAACATGCTAATGGGGTCGACTAGCAAGGGAAGCAACACCCAGTGGACTAGTCCCCGAGCTCATTAGCATACGGTAAAAGATGTTTAGAAATATTTTTTCTATAGATCTCTCCATCTATGCTAGTGTATACAGGGACGGTTAGGAAAGGATTAGCAATATGCACCCAGAACTGCTCGTGGTTCTGGGTGCATATTGGACCTGACAGGTTCCCTTTTTATGTTTTAGCTATGTTAAAATGAATTCCTGTTTATTTGGCTATATTGTCCTTTTATTTACTTTACTTCTAGTTCCCACTGAAAAGGGAGCAACAGGTCTCAGTAATTTGGGGAACACTTGCTTTATGAACTCCAGTATCCAGTGTGTCAGCAACACCCAGCCTCTTACCAAGTATTTCATCTCCGGGAGACATCTGTATGAGCTTAACAGGTAATGAAAAAATAAAGCAAAAAACAAAGATGCATACATACAGTGACATGTAAACGTTTGGCCACCTCTGATCCAAATTACTGTTATTGTGCACAGTTAAACAAGTTGAATCACTTAACAGCATAACGTTTTATCATCGTTAGGAAAGGCCAGGTGATGCAAATTTCACGTTTTTATAAAACCCAGCCTCCTCTAACCTTGTGTGAAAACCCAGCATCCATGCGTTCTTCTAATAATCTACCTAGCACTCTGAAAATAAAAATGGTGGAGGTCCACAAAGCAGGCCACTGAGTGTGTGTGTGTGTGTGTGTGTGTGTGTGTGTGTGTGTGTGTGTATATGTATGTACCGTATTTTTCGGACCATAAGACGCACTTTTTTTCCCCCAAATGTTGGGGGAAAGTGGGGGGTGCGTCTTATGGTCTGACTATAAGGCTGCGGGGAATGAGGGTGCCGCGGTGCAGCGGGTCATCGGCGGCACGAGAAGGCTGTAACAGCCTGCCGTGACCATGTGGGTCCGCTCATTACATATGCACGCCCATCCTCCCGCCCATCATCTCTCAGCGAAACCGGCGCTGACAGGTGGGCGGGGTGATGGGCGGGGGGGGGGGGGGTGCGTGCATAATTAGCAGCCGGCCGTGATCACCCCTGGCAACTACAGCCTGGAGTGATCATGTGCGGCTCTATTCACTGCCCCCCGTGCATCATTATCAGCGCGGGGTGCAGTGAATCAGTGTACTCACCCGTCACCATGTGTGGAGCCGCCCCCCTGTAGCATCGCGTCTTCCTGTCTGTGCCGGCGGTCAGCTGATCTGGACACTAGCGGCGCGCACCGCGATGACGTCATCGCTGTGCGCGCCGCTACTATCCACAGAATCGATCAGCTTACCGCCGGCACAGACAGGAAGACGCGATGCTGCAGACACCGGTGACTGCTCCACACAGCCGCGCTGCAGCTGAGACAGAGATCGGTGCTTCAGGGAGTGAGGAAGGGTAAGTATAAACGTTTATTTTTTTTTTCCTGTGCCACAGGATACACGCCATTTACCAGGATGGGGTCATTTCATGAGCAGGATGGATGGGGGCATTTCATGAGCAGGATGGATGGGGGCATTTCATGAGCAGGATGGATGGGGGCATTTCATGAGCAGGATGGATGGGGGCATTTCATGAGCAGGATGGATGGGGGCATTTCATGAGCAGGATGGATGGGGCATTTCATGAGCAGGATGGATGGGGGCATTTCATGGGCAGGATGGATGGGGGCATTTCATGAGCAGGATGGATGGGGGCATATCATGAGCAGGATGAATGGGGGCATTTCATGAGCAGGATGGATGGGGGCATTTCATGAGCAGGATGGATGGGGGCATTTCATGAGCAGGATGGATGGGGGCATTTCATGAGCAGGATGGATGGGGGCTTTTCATGAGCAGGATGGATGGGGGCTTTTCATGAGCAGGATGGATGGGGGCATTTCATGAGCAGGATGGATGGGGGCATATCATGAGCAGGATGGATGGGGGGTATATCATGAGCAGGATGGATGGGGGCATTTCATGAGCAGGATGGATGGGGGCATTTCATGAGCAGGATGGATGGGGGCATTTCATGAGCAGGATGGATGGGGGCATATCATGAGCAGGATGGATGGGGGCATATCATGAGCAGGATGTATGGGGCATATCATGAGCAGGATGGATGGGGGCATATCATGAGCAGGATGGATGGGGGCATTTCATGAGCAGGATGGATGGGGGCATTTCATGAGCAGGATGGATGGGGGCATTTCATGAGCAGGATGGATGGGGGCATTTCATGAGCAGGATGGATGGGGGCATTTCATGAGCAGGATGGATGGGGCATTTCATGAGCAGGATGGATGGGGGCATATCATGAGCAGGATGGATGGGGGCATATCATGAGCAGGATGGATGGGGGCATATCATGAGCAGGATGGATGGGGGTATATCATGAGCAGGATGGATGGGGGGTATATTATTAGCAGGATGGGGGGTATATGAGCAGGATCATATACAAGGCAGGAGGATCCTTATCAGAATGGGGTACCTTAGTAGAGAATTTGGGGACATTACCCCCATAACAGTGTCAGCAGCAGATCCTCGCCCCATAACAGTGTGTCATGACCATATTTTTTGGTTAAAATTTTATTTTCCTATTTTCCTCCTCTAAAACCAGGGTGCGTCTTATGGTCAGGTGCGTCTTATAGTCCGAAAAATACGTATATATATACGTGTATATATATATATATATATATATATATATATATATATATATATATATATATATATATATATATATATATATATATATATATATACAGTCAGGGCCAGAAATATTTGGACAGTGACACAAGTTTTGTTATTTTAGCTGTTTACAAAAACATGTTCAGAAATACAATTATATATATAATATGGGCTGAAAGTGCAAACTCCCAGCTGCAATAGGAGAGTTTTCACATCCAAATCGGAGAAAGGGTTTAGGAATCATAGCTCTGTAATGCATAGCCTCCTCTTTTTCAAGGGACCAAAAGTAATTGGACAAGGGACTCTAAGGGCTGCAATTAACTCTGAAGGCGTCTCCCTCGTTAACCTGTAATCAATGAAGTAGTTAAAAGGTCTGGGGTTGATTACAGGTGTGTGGTTTTGCATTTGGAAGCTGATGCTGTGACAATACAACATGCGGTCTAAGGAACTCTCAATTGATCTGAAGCAGAACATCCTGAGGCTGAAAAAAAAGAAAAAATCCATCAGAGAGATAGCAGACATGCTTGGAGTAGCAAAATCAACAGTCGGGTACATTCTGAGAAAAAAGGAATTGACTGGTGAGCTTGGGAACTCAAAAAGGCCTGGGCGTCCACGGATGACAACAGTGGTGGATGATCGCCGCATACTTTCTTTGGTGAAGAAGAACCCGTTCACAACATCAACTGAAGTCCAGAACACTCTCAGTGAAGTAGGTGTATCTGTCTCTAAGTCAACAGTAAAGAGAAGACTCCATGAAAGTAAATACAAAGGGTTCACATCTAGATGCAAACCATTCATCAATTCCAAAAATAGACAGGCCAGAGTTAAATTTGCTGAAAAACACCTCATGAAGCCAGCTCAGTTCTGGAAAAGTATTCTATGGACAGATGAGACAAAGATCAACCTGTACCAGAATGATGGGAAGAAAAAAGTTTGGAGAAGAAAGGGAACGGCACATGATCCAAGGCACACCACATCCTCTGTAAAACATGGTGGAGGCAACGTGATGGCATGGGCATGCATGGCTTTCAATGGCACTGGGTCACTTGTGTTTATTGATGACATAACAGCAGACAAGAGTAGCCGGATGAATTCTGAAGTGTACCGGGATATACTTTCAGCCCAGATTCAGCCAAATGCCGCAAAGTTGATCGGACGGCGCTTCATAGTACAGATGGACAATGACCCCAAGAATACAGCCAAAGCTACCCAGGAGTTCATGAGTGAAAAAAAGTGGAACATTCTGCAATGGTCAAGTCAATCACCAGATCTTAACCCAATTGAGCAAGCATTTCACTTGCTCAAATCCAGACTTAAGACGGAAAGACCCACAAACAAGCAAGACTTGAAGGCTGCGGCTGTAAAGGCCTGGCAAAGCATTAAGAAGGAGGAAACCCAGCGTTTGGTGATGTCCATGGGTTCCAGACTTAAGGCAGTGATTGCCTCCAAAGGATTCGCAACAAAATATTGAAAATAAAAATATTTTGTTTGGGTTTGGTTTATTTGTCCAATTACTTTTGACCTCCTAAAATGTGGAGTGTTTGTAAAGAAATGTGTACAATTCCTACAATTTCTATCAGATATTTTTGTTCAAACCTTCAAATTAAACGTTACAATCTGCACTTGAATTCTGTTGTAGAGGTTTCATTTCAAATCCAATGTGGTGGCATGCAGAGCCCAACTCGCGAAAATTGTGTCACTGTCCAAATATTTCTGGACCTAACTGTATATATATGCAATGGCAATATCTCAATAACTTGTCATGTGGCCTTGAGCTTCAAGTACAGCTTGACAACGAGTTTTCATGCTGTTCACAAGTCGAGTTATTGTCTGCTGCGACATGGCATACTACTCTTTTTCTATACAGAAATCAGCTGATCCCATAGGTTTTCTTTGTGATTCAGGTTTGAAAAAAGTACAGGCCACTCCATTTGAGATATCCCAGACTCCAACAGCCGTTCCCTAATGATGAAACCTCCATAAGCTGGAGCATTGTCGTCCATGTAGATGAAGTTAGGCCTGTGTTGTTCATGCAGAGGCACAATGACTGGATTAATGATGTTATTCAAGTAGTCACTGTACCATTCACAAAGTGTAGGGCAGTTCTGTATTGACTAGACACACCTGCCCACACTGTAACACCACCACCGCCAAAGCCTCGTCTGGTCACAACAGAGGCTTATGCATAGCGCTCTCCTTGATGTCTCCAACATCGTTGACAGCCATCATTTCTGCTCAGCATGAATCGACTTTCATCAGTGAACAGCACTGAGGCCCCACTGGTCCTTTGTCTAGTGTAGATGCTCCTGTGCTTGGTGATGTGGTGATTTACCCTTGCAAGTTGTCTACACAACGCTGATGTAAATGGTTTTGCATGGTCTGACATGACACTTGGGTTCCTCTCATCTCCGTTAAATGTGCCTGGAGTTGTGTGGCATTTATCATCCAGGTCCGAAAGGGCATTGTTCACAATGAAGCGTTCATCAGTGTGTGATGTGGTAAAAAGAAATCCACTTCTATCTTTCTGTGACAATTCCAGTTTCTCTTTATTTCTGTTGCAACCTGCTGATGATGCTCTGTGACACTCTAAGCTCAGTGGCCACTTCTATGTGAGAACATTCTGCTTGAAGTCTCATAATCGTAAACTACTGTAGATTGTTAGGTGTCGTCTTGGTCTCGTGATGCTAAAATGTGAACAGCGTGATGAAGAGGACTGTTTAAGTACCAATTCTAATTGAACAACTAAATTTATTGGGGACAAGTCATGTATCAAATACATGTTGTTAATTTTGCCATTAAGCTCCTTGTTAGAGAACAAGTTACGCAAAAAGTACTGAAACATTGAACAGTTGGACACGAGAAGGTCACATTTGGTTCAGCTGAAAAAGTTAGTGAATTTTAGAATCATCCTGAAATTTCACGCTTTTTATCCCTAGCGTTTTGTGAGTAGTGTGTGGATATGTATATATGTATATAATATTTATATATTTTTAGATATTTGTTGTATATATGCACATATTTATCATGATGTGTGAGTGCATTTTATTTAATTCGGAACTTGATGCTTCGGGGGACTGTTGGCCATGTAGAATGTTTGATCCGCTAACCACCACAATCACCTATATATGATGACATAACAATGTCTAAAATTATTTATGATGTTTTGTTTTTTTCAATAAAAGATTGATATTTCTTTGTGTAGCTATGAAACACCATGACCCTTCTGCAATTGCCCTTTTATATTCCTATTATTTTCCAATGTAAAAGAGCAGACTTTGGCCCTCTCATTGACCAGAACCTAGGTACTACCCATTTGGTTGGATACACAAAAGCTAAGCTAAATTTTAGATTTTGTTGTTTGTAGCCAAATTGCAACAATGATACAATTGTTGTAGCAGAAGTTAATAAATGGCCTTTTGTCATTCTAGAACAAACCCCATAGGGATGAAAGGACACATGGCAAAGTGCTATGGAGATTTGGTTCAGGAGCTGTGGAGTGGCACTCAGAAGAACGTGGCTCCTCTTAAGCTAAGGGTAAGCGGCAAATCTATATCCTGGAGTAGTGTAGCTTTACATTTTATATACTTTAACTTTTATATGGTATTTTTAACACATCACTATTTAACCCTATAATCACATTGGACTTATTGGTACGCCATACGTTAGGTAATCTTCTTTGAGCAGGCTGTGTTATTCAGTCATCATTGACCTCTAACAGCAGAAGGCGGAGCTGACAGTGGCATCTACAACATTTGACTCAGAGGCATGCCTGTCCAGCAATGTGATTGCATGGTACCGATGTGTTAGTGGCAGCCTGGGTTCTGCTTATGACCCCTCTGCTTGCAATTACAGTGCCCCTGTAGCTAGAATTTATAGGGCTGTGATTTTGACTATATAAGACAGTACTGTAGTGTTTCAGTATACAGTGTTAGCGATCAGGTGACCACTGATTCAGGTCCCCAAGGGGAGTAGTAAAAAAAAAAAGTTTTTAAGTAAGTAAAATGAAAATTCAAATCACCTCCTCATCCACAATTAAAAATATAGAAATAAAAAACACACTTTTTTTGGACTCTCCACGACCTTTAAAAGTCCGGTCTATCAAAATGTAAATTAATGCAATCGATAAACAATGTAATGAGAACAAAAATTGTAATGCTTGAATTGTGATGTTTTTGGTCAGTTCAACAATCCAAAAATGCAATAAGAATCAATAAGAAAAGCATCTCCCCAAAATGGTATCAATAAAGTCAACATAGGATGCAGAAAAACAAGAGTCACACAACTCCATCAACCGAAAAAATGAAAAAGTTATGGCTCTTGGGACATGACAAATGTTTTCTTTTTTTTACCCCTTA
Source organism: Anomaloglossus baeobatrachus (assembly GCF_048569485.1). Lineage (NCBI taxonomy): Eukaryota > Metazoa > Chordata > Amphibia > Anura > Aromobatidae > Anomaloglossus > Anomaloglossus baeobatrachus. Next base: position 434,594,544 of record NC_134354.1, read on the forward strand.
AATAATAAAAAATTAACAAGTTTAGTATCTCTATAATTGTACTGATGTGAAGAAGCATATTGCCAGGTCAGTTTTGCCACATAATTACCGCTATAAAAGCAAAAGCTTAAAAAAGAATTTGTGGAATTGCTTTACTGCAATTTTTCCGCACTTGAAATTATTTTCTAGAATGGTAAAATGAATAGTGTAATTGCAAAAGTACAGCTCATCACACAAAAAAAATGCGGAAAGAAAAATAAGGTTATGGCTCTTGGAAGAAGGAGAGGAAAAACGAAAAGCAAAAAAACTCAGCACGGTCGGGAAGTGGTTAAAGAGGAGTCATCAATGTCAAATTTTAAAAAGTAATATTAACATATTACAATCAGTTATGGTTCCTGTAGTCTCACATCACCAAGATCCCGGAAAACCCATATAGGGCACATTCACATGGTTCTTACCCACTACCAATATTCAACTCAAAGGTTGAAATGCTGTGAATATTCACATTACATATGGACAGGCTTCAGAAATGAAATCTGCAGTGTATAAATGGGATTTTGTAAAATTCTATCCATGATGCTGGAACCCTAAGGGTGCATGCGCATGATGTCTTTTTCAGGTGTCACAAAATCACCCCGTAAAATGGACATAATGCACAGCAATGTCAAAAGGACATTGCTGTGCACGTGTTCCATCTTATGTCACATCGTCAGGGCTTAGAATCTCTGAGGTGGTTAAAAGAAGTGACATGCTCATTTTCCGGGTGGCTTTCAGTATAGTTCACAATATGGAGTAAGAGGTCTGAGATGGAGCTGCTGATTTAATAATGGCAAAGCCGCTTTGGAAAAACACTGTACTGCTTGACCTTGGAAAACTCGATGGCTGCATTGGTGTCTGCAAGAAACCGGGGGCATGTAGCTGAATACTCGACAGATTTTCTGTCTGCATAATCCGTTGTGCACCCAGTTTATGGAAACTTGCTATAGAGGACCATATATGCCAAAGAATGGGTATTCTACTTTTTCAAAGATGTTTTACCATATACAGGTTGTGGCTTTATCATATACAGGCAGGGCTGTATTTATAAGTACTGCTGCCCAAGGTGCAAAAAAACAATCTCTGTATATAAAAAAAAAAATAATGGATTTTTTCTGCTGCGACCACAATGACACTTAGGGCGGCTTTGCACGTTGCAACATCGCAAGCCGATGCTGCGATGTCGCACGCGATAGTCCCCGCCCCCGTCGCAGGTACGATATTTTGTGATAGCTGGCGTAGAGAAAATAATTGCTACACCAGCTTCACATGCACTCACCTTCCCTGCGACCGTCGCTGTGGCCGGCGACCCGCCTCCTTCCTAAGGGGGCGGGCCGTGCGGCATCATAGCGACGTCACACGGCAGGTGGCCAATAGCGGCGGAGGGGCGGAGATGAGCCCACCTCCCTCCTTCCGCATAGCAGCCGGCGGCAGGTAAGCTGATGTTCCTCGCTCCTGCGGCGTTATACACAGCGATGTGTGCAGCCGCAGGAGCGAGGAACTACATCGTACCTGTCGCGGCAGCATAATTATGAAAAAGTCGGAGCCTGCAATGATGATACGATAACTACGCTTTTGCGCTCGTTAATCGTATCATCTAGCATTTACACACTACGATCTCGAAAGTGACGCCGGAAGTGCGTCACTTTCGATTTGACCCCACCGACATCGCACGTGTGATGTTGCAACGTGCAAAGCCGCCCTTAGTCAATAGAATAATCTTAATTTGAACCAAGGCATGGAATGTTGTAGAATTAAAGATATATATATATAGATATATATATATATATAGATATATATATCTAGATATATATATATAGATATATATATCTATATATATATATAGATATATATATCTATATATATATATATAGATATATATATCTATATATATATATCTAGATATATATATCTATATATATCTAGATATATATATCTATAGATATATATATCTATATATATCTAGATATATATATCTATAGATATATATATCTATATATATATATATCTATATATATCTATATATATATATATCTATATATATATATATATATATATATATCTATATATATATCTATATATATATATATATATATCTATATATATATATCTATATATATATATATATATATATATCTATATATATCTATATATATATATATATATATATATATATATATCTATATATATCTATTTCTATATATATATATATATATCTCATAGTATAATACAGTGCATTGCGAAAGTATTCGGCCACCTTGAATTTTTCAGCCTTTTCCCACATTTCAGGCTTCAAACATAAAGATAAAGAATGTAAATTTGGTGGAGAATCATCAAGTGGGACACAATTGTGAAGGTGAATGACAATTGCTTATTATAAATTTTTGTAAAAAATAAATAAAAACGGAAAATTGGAGTGTGCAATATTATTTGGCCCCTTTACGTTCAGTGCAGCAAACTCACTCCAGAAGTTCATTGAGGATCTCTGAATGATCCAATATTGTCCTAAATAACTGATAATAAATATAACCCACCTGTGTGTAATCTAGTCTCCATATAAATGCACCTGCTCTATGATAGTCTCAGTGCTCTGTTTAAAGCACAGAGCGCATCATGAAGACCAAGGAACACAACAGGCAGGTCCGTGATACTGTTGTGGAGAAGTTTAAAGCCGGATTTGGTTACAAACAGATTTCCAAAAAATTAAACATCCCAAGGAGCACTGTGCAAGTGATCATACTGAAATGGAAGGAGTATCATACCACTACAAATCTACCAAGACCCGGCCGTCCCTCAAAAATGTCATGTCAAACAAGAAGACTAATCAGAGATGCAGCCAAGAGGCCCATGATCACTCTGAATGAACTGCAATGCTGCAATGATCTACAGCTGAGGTGGGGGGAGTCTGTCCATAGGACAACAATCCGTCGTACACTGCACAAATCTGGCCTTTATGGAAGAGTGGAAACAAGAAAGCCATTTCTCAAAGATATCCATAAAAAGTGGTGTTTAAAGTTTGTCATAAGCCACCTGGGAGACACACTAAACATATGGAAGAAGGTGCTCTAGTCAGATGAAACAAAAATCAAACTATTTGGGCACAATGCCAAACGATATGTTTGGCATAAAAGCAACACAGCTCATCACCCTGAACACACCATCCCCACTGTCAAACATGGTGGTGGTAGCATCATGGTTTGGGCCTGCTTTTCTTCAGCAGGGATCGGGAAGATGGTTAAAATTGATGGGAAGATGGATGGAGCCAAATACAGGACCATTCTTAATGAAAACCTGTTGGAGTCTGCAAAAGACGTGAGACTGGGACGGAGATTTGTCTTCCAACAAGACAATGATCCCAAACATAAAGCAAAATCTACGATGGAATGGTTCACAAATAAACATATCCAGGTGTTAGAATGGCCAAGTCAAAGTCCAGACCTGAATCCAATCGAGAATCTGTGGAAAGAGCTGAAAACTGCTGTTCACAAATGCTCTCCATCCAACCTCACTGAGCTTGAGCTGTTTGTAAAGAAAGAATGGGCAAGAATTTAAGTCTCTTGATGTGCAAAACTGATAGAGACATAGCTCAAGCGACTTGCAGCTTTAATCGCAGCAAAAGGTGGCGCTACAAAGTATTAACTTAAAGGGGCTGATTAATTTTGCACGCCCCACTTCAGTTTTTTATTTTTTACAAAAATTTAAAATAAGCAATACATTTTGTTCAACTTCATAATTGTGTCCCACTTGCTGTTGATTCTTCACCATAAAATTTAAAATTTTTATCTTTGAAGCCTGAAATGTGGGAAAAGCTTGAAAAATTCAAGGGGGCTGAATACTTTTGCAAGACACTGTATATGTTACCGGCGATGTGTAAAAACAGGCATTCTATAGAATACATAGGCAATGTATACAATGCCGGAAATGGGTCGTGAAAGTATGAAATATATCAATGTGCATACATTTCCTAGTAATTCTATACAATATCTAAATGACAAACAGGCGTAGTGTAAAATACTACAGGGGTGGTCCGTCCAAAAGTAGGTGGACAGAGCAGGCAGCAGCAGATCTGTGAAACTGGCTCAGTTGCCCATAGCATCCAAAAGTAGGTGACAGAGCAGGCAGCAGCAGATCTGTGAAACTGGCTCAGTTGCCCTTAGCATTAAAATGCCATTCTAGCCTCCCGTGCTGCAACAAATAGTCAGGAATGACACTTCTGATTCCTTTTTTTTCCCAGCAAAGATATCCTGTTGTTCATTTAGCATTTCTTCTTTCATGTTTTTGACTGTTACTAAATACTAATAGTCAGGAATGGCACTTCTGTTTCTTTGTGTTTTTTTCCCAGTAAAAATATTCTGTTGTTCGTTTAGGATTTCTTCTTTCATTAGTTTTTTGACTTTGTTACTTCTTTCATTAGCTTTTTGACTGTTTGTTACTAAAGACTTCCAATACGGGCATTATATCAGACTTTGCCCAGAACAGTTCTTGTCAGTCTTTATAATATTTAGACATTTTATGTAATGGCTAACTTTTCTAATCTGGGCACCTAGATATTTTATGTAATGGCTAACGTTTCCAATCTGGGCACCATGCATTTTATGTAATGGCTAACTTTTCCAATCTAGGCGTTATATCCGACTTTGCCCTGATCATTTCTTGTCATTCTTTATAATACCTAGACATTTTATGTAATGCCTAGGAAAAGTATAGAACAACGCAGATATTTCATACCTTGCCTTAGCAGTTCTTGTCATTCTTTATAATACCTAGACATTTTATGTAATGACTAGAGAAAGTATAGAACAACGCAGATATTTCATACCTTGCCTGAAAACGACAGGGATTGTATACATTGCCTAGGTATTCTATAGAATGCCAGGTTTTCATACATTGCCTGTAACATATACTGTATATATAACATAGTAATTTCCATTCAGTGATGCTGTGCTGCACATGTGCAATGAGCTGCTAAAGCCAGCCGTTGACCTTGGCTGTGATGCTTGCATGTAGACACAAGATTACTGAGGTCAATGATTGGCTTTTAATGGTACATTTTTAAAATAGTGGATAAACCCTTTCAATTCATGTTACAGATGACTGGTCGATGCAATTTTGGCATTCAAAATATATATCTTTATTATTGAGTTGGGGTGGGTGGCATTTTTATGAAAAGGAATTAAACTGAAATTTGGGCACTTATGATTGGGCCGTGTAATACATCAAACGAGATTACCTTGATAAAAGTTGCCAAAAATGTATGTACCAGAGTGGGGGCATTTTGATCAGCACCTCACTCCATCTGGTAGCCTCAATGGGGGTATTGTAGATGGTGAAAACAGTAAGGGGCTGGAACAAGTATGCAGTTGTTGTTTACATTCTTTTACACTCCCCTATCCTTGTCTATCGCTTGGCAAGCCAAACATATATAATATATGTATTATATATATTTTTCTTTTTTTAAAGGTAGAAAGGGAGAAGGGGGGCATTAGGACGTTTTGTTATAGGGGCCCATGTTCTCTAGATTCACTGTGGTTGTTGTCAGACATTTGTTCATTTTTAAGTACTTTAAAGTTTATTTACTCTGACCGAATGGCGGCAGTAACTGCCATACATGTTTACTCATCTGCATCTGTTTAATAATCCGTTTGCACAGTCCGATAGTACTGAGAAGTTTACAACCCATGGCTTTATAGCTTCTCTCCCTGGACTTGGACAGCAGAGAAAAATTGATGAAAGCTTGCAACACAGGATAATCTTGATAATTGCAGCCCCAATCAACTTCCAAAGAAATCCAAGCTGTCCTGCAGGCTCAAGGTGCATCTGTGTCACAGCAAACTATCAATCCATATTTGAATGAAATGAAACTCTATGGCAGGAGACCCAGTAGGACCCCACTGCTGACACAGAGACATAAAAAAGCTAAACTGCAGTTTGCCAATAAGTATGTGAGTAAGCTAAAATTCTTCAGGAAAAGTGTGTTGTGGGCAGATAAAATCAAGATAGAGCTTTTTGGTAAAGCACATGATTCTACTGTTTACTGAAAACAGAATAATGCCTACAAAGAAGAGAACACAGTACCTACAGTCAAATATAGTGGAGGCTCAAAGATATTTTGGGGTTTTCTTACTGCCTCTGGCACTGGATGCCTAGACTGTGTGCAAAGCATCATGAAATCTGAAGATTATCAAAGGATTTTGGGTTGCAATCTTAGGGCCCATATCAGAAATCTGTGTCATAGGTCATGGATCTTTCCAGCGGACAATGACCCCAAACATAATTCAAGAAGCACGCAGAAATGGATGGAAACAAAGTGCTGGAGAGTTCTGAAGTGGCCAGCAATGAATCTGGATCTAAATCCCATTGAACACTTGTGGAAACATCTTGAAATTGCTGTTGGGAGAAGGCACCTTCAAAGATCAGAGACCTGGAGCAGTTTAGCAGTTTGCAAAAGAGTGGTCGAAAAGTCGAGTTGAGAGGAGTAAGAAGTTTGTTGATGGTTATAGGAAGCGACTGATTGCAGTTATTTATTCCAAAGGGTGAGCAACAAGCAACCAAATATTAAAACCATTATAACATTTTTGCTGTGCCGATTTTGGGGGGTTTGCAAGAAATTATGTCCAATTTGCCTTTTTTTTTCCCTTTTTTTGTGTGTTCCAATACACATAAAAATAGATATGTATAACAAAACATTTGTAATTGTAATAATTTTCTGGAACAATTTCAAGGGTGCCAACATTGTTTGACCTAAATCATGCAGCCAATGTTTAATACCTGCTGCCTGTGGATCGGGCAGGATGGATCAGCTTCCACAGTCCCTTTAAGAATGTCCATTCACGATAATCTTTCTGTGTGAATGGACCTGAACTCTCCATGGATGGTAATTTACTTCCTAAGATGATTAATTTTCTAGAGCTTTAGAACAGAAATATCATAGATTTAGCTTGCAGCTTTTCATGTTTATGAAAATAATCTAAAATCAATGTTTGTTAATATTCTATTTTCAGTGGACAATAGCAAAGTATGCTCCCCGGTTCAATGGTTTTCAGCAGCAGGACTCCCAAGAGCTCCTTGCATTTCTTCTTGATGGCCTCCATGAAGATCTGAATAGAGTACATGACAAGCCTTATGTTGAACTCAAGGACAGTGATGGACGGCCAGACTGGGAAGTTGCCGCGGAGGTCAGTTATTACATCATGTAAACTGTTTAGACAAGTCTTTTCTTTTGCCCACTAAATCCAATGGTAAATCAGTTTTGTCCAATATAAAGTACAAAGAAGAATATCTTTCATTGTAGGAAACTGTGATTTTAGATCATTGCTTTTAGAAACTACTGGAACTTTGTTATATGTTGTAATAATATCATCTTTTTAGGCAACTTCATGAGGATTTTTCACCAGCTGAGCATATTACACTGGCCACATCCATCATAGCTGCAGATATGAGTAATATTTTTTTTTGCCCTCCTATTGCTAAGATATTATCTTGCAGAGTTTAGGTTAGAATTTAGGAAAAGCCTAAAGGGGGGGAGGGGGGTTACAAGAGATTCTTCTCTGGAGTCATGTACTTTTTTCCCTGCATTACATTGATCAGTCATAAGAACGAAACACGTGCCCCCAGAAAGTCAAAAGAACGTGCTTTCTCCTGACATTTTAAACCTGTTTCATCTGCCTCAGAGGTTCAAATTCTCTGATTAATTATCTCTGTATAACCCCGCCCACACTACCATTGGCAGCTTTCTGTATACATGCTGCATAGGCAGAAAGCGGGCAATCAGTGTTAACCCCTTAATGACTGCGGGCAGTAATATTACATCCTGGTGGTCATAGTGTTAATCCCCACCTGCTGCTGTGGGCTGCTGGCGGGGATCCGCGCACTGATTTGTACAGCTGATGTGTGCCTTGCAGGTACGAGTGGAATCACTATCCACCCATACCCGTTAATGCCTTAAATGGCGCTGTCAAAATGTGACAGCGCCATTTTAACGGCGATCGCGGTAATCGCATACCCTCAGGCTACCACCGGAAGTCATGTAACGTGATCACATGGATCCGATGGTTGTCATGGTAGCACTGGGTCATGTGATGACCCCTGTAGCTCACATGACTCAAGGCGATAGAAGGAAGAGAGGAGGCACCGCACCAGAGAGCTGCGATGTCCATTGGACTCGAGTGCCCCATAGGTGAGTATAATATGTTTTTTACGTTATACAGAGCGGACTGGGCCCTTATATACAGTATTCTAGAATACTGTATATAAGAGGTCACTGTATATGGTCGCAGCTGATTAGGGAAAATCCTGGTGACCGGTTCCCTTTAATAAATTGTTGTTGCTCTGACATCAATGTATATGAATGTTGTGGAAGGAGAAACTGTGGTGTGAAAGCTGCAGACAAGATCTTTTAATGTAGTGTATCAGAGTAAATTGTAAGAAAATTTTCAAACATTTAATTGGCAATTTAAATGTATTTTAAAGTTACATTTTAGCAGGTTGTCCTTATCCTGATATATGACTTTCCATATATGCTGTCTGTTTCCCTTGTGAAATCTCCAGGCTGTGAAATGTTCATGTAGCTGAACACGTATCTCTAAATCCATCACAAGCTTTGCCGATCATGTTCAGTTACTAGAAGCAGCAGTTAATTACTTCTCTTATTTGCATCACCATATGCAATGCAATTTTACATTGGGTTATGCAGGAATATAGCCGAATTAATGATGGTTACTATACTTTTTATTATGTATTGTCTCGTTATTGTTTTCCTCCTCTATGGCTAGATATTAGAAATCTCCATGTATATTATTTACCTGCCATGGTGACTAAGCATAGCTTTCTTCCCTAGGCCTGGGACAATCACTTGAGGAGGAATCGGTCTATAGTTGTGGACTTGTTTCATGGACAGTTGAGATCTCAAGTGAAATGTAAAACCTGTGGGCATGTCAGTGTCCGATTCGATCCCTTTAATTTTCTATCCTTACCTTTACCTATGGACAGTTACATGCATTTGGAAATTACAGGTAATTTCTTATTTTTTTTCTTCACAGAAAAAGGGGTGAGTGAGTGCACATGTTGCAGTTTTTCTATCTTTTTTCACGTGTTTTAGTCTTGAAAAAAACAAAACATTGTATTATAGTACCAGCAAAGTAAATGAGATTTCTGAAGTCTCATGCACAGGCTGCTTATTTTTTCTTGCAGATTTACAGCAGTTTTAAATTTTCAGCATGTCAGTTCTTTTGGGTTTTTGCAGCATCTTTCACCCAATTAAGTGAATGGGAAAAATACACGTGCCAAAAAAAGTACGCTTTCCTGCCAACTCACCGATGTCTACAGCAGATTTTTCTGATGCAAATACTGAATCTGGGAACATATCCAAATAGTAGCCGTAAATAGCTGATCTGCAGCAACTGCCAGTGACCACTACACAGTGTGCCGATCTGCGGTGTTGTATACCGTAGATCGTGTGCATCCGACTGCTGCCAGGGGTGATAATGGCAGATCAGTGGGTATGCCAAGTATAAGTTACCCACCACTGTTATGATAAGTAATGCAATGTGTGTATATTAAGACTTCTCTTCACAACTCTCTATTTCCAAGAAAATGGAACCAATATGATCTCCTTCCCACCTTCACTCATGTGTAGGTACAAAGCATGTATCCAGTTCTTCACTTATCCACACCTCATCCACTATCTAGTTTTAGTTGCCTCCCATCTCCCCTATTTCAAAATATGGTAGAAATAGTGTCTCCCATCCTACCTGTAATGAAGCCCTATGGAAGGTGGTTTACCCCAGGGAATCTTTTATTATGCCCACAGGATAAAAAACTTGTTATGATGTGCACAGGGACGTAACGATTGCGGTCACAGGGGTTGCCACTGCGACCGGGCCCGGGGCTTCAAAGGGCCCATCCTGGATCTCAGCACTTGGTTCAGCTTGATGTGAACCAGAGTACCACATCCAGCTGACATGTGTTGCAGTTCTGATCCCCGTCTGGACCCCGTGCTGCAAACTGCGTTGGAACATGGTCACTGCAGCCGGCTCTGGGGTAACACATGTCCTGGCTACTTAAAAATGCATATGCACTTCTCTCTCTGCCCATAATCCCTCCCACCTCTTTCCACTGAAGGCGGTGCTGAGAGGTGGGCGGGCTTAAGGGCGGGAAGAGCAGTAATAGCAGAACAGTGATCACCCAGCCCCCGGCTTTGTGTATCTGCTGGGCGATTGTCTGCTATTAAAGAGAGCGATTTCACTGCTCTGTGCCCACCTGGAAGTCAGTGGATCCCTGCAGCCCTGACAGTCTCTCCTCCTGTATACAGCACAGATGCTGTATGTTCCATGTAAGTTCCGCCCGTCCCGTCCATCAGAAGAGGGGACAAAGCACATCATTGCCGTCTCCTCCTTAGCACTGCCAGCCCCTGCCACAGCAGTAAGCCCCACCCACCGGCAGTAAGCCCCGCCCACCGGCACGGACCTCCTGTGGAGGCCTGTGCAGTTTGTGCTGCAGAACTAGATGACATTTCTGAGGAGAGTGTATCCCCCCCTCTTGCATGTCATCGCTCTGTAGTCGGCACTAGCAGGAGCAGAGGCTCCAGAGGACACAATGGAGCTGAAGTGAGTACTGGAGCTCCCTGAATGATTTCTCTAGCCTCACTGCCCTCTTCTATCCTCATATTTACCCCTCACAGATGCACTCTCTTGCCCCCTGCCCATTCCTCTCCTCTCCTTCACCTATCCTCCTATTTGCCCCTCACATATGCACTCACCTGCCCCCTCCCCCACTGCCCTCTTTTCTCCTTCACCTATCCTCCTATTTGCCCCTCACAGATACACTTTGTTGACCCATCCCCCACTCCCCTCTTCTCTCATTCTCCTATTTGCCCTCACAGTTGCACTCTCCTGCCCCCTTTCCCACAGCTGCACTCTCCTGCCCCTCCCCCACTCCCCTGTAGCTGATGATGCCTCATTGCTGTCCTGTGATGGTGGATGGCTCTCCTCATCTTCATGGTTTGCTGCCAGACATCCAACTTTCTTATTTCTTTGTGTATACAGTGTGTTTAAAATTGCAGACATACACAGTATATGACATAAATATATAACAAATATAGTGTGTATGTCTGCATTCGTGTGAATACATGACTGTGTACATGTGACATTTTAGTGATAAAATTCAGACATTAAAAAGCATAAATACTAAAAGCACAAAAAAACCCTCTAAAAAATGGCAATACTGATGTTACATTAAAAAAAACTACCATTTTTATATGTAAAATGAATAAATCTATAATGTTGTTTTTAGCACAAATATGTACAGAAAAAAAGGTGAATGGGGCAATATACAAGGACGGGAACATAAACCAGGATGAGAGAGGAAAATACAAGCATGGGATGGGAAAACTGGATGCTGAGGGAATAAAGCTCTTTCCCTCGGGACCCAGCTTATGCATGCTTTGCTATACCCCACTTTCCCATGCTCTGCTAAACATCTTTCCCTCAACACCCAGCTCTCCCATGTTCTATAACACTTCTTTCCCTCAGCATGCAGCTTTCCCATGCTCTGCTATACATCTTTCCTTCAGTACCCAGCTTTCCCATGCTCTGATATCAAGGGCAAGTTGGGTGCTGAGGTAAAGATGTACAGCTGAGAATCGGAAAGCTGGAAGCTGAGATAAAGGTGCATAGCAGTACATCAGAAAGCTGGGTGCTAAGGGAAAGATGTATAGCAAAACATCGGAAAGCTGGGTGCTATAGGAAAGAGGGATATCATTGCATGGGAAAAATGGGTGCTGAGGAAAATATGTACAGAAGACCATGGGAAGGCAGGGTACTGAGGGAAAGATCCGAGTGTCAGCATAATTATCCTGTACTCCGAGCTGGGGTGGGGGGGGGTGAGAGGACACGGGAGGGGGGGTGGGGTTTGGGGCCAGGTCAAAATTTTGCACCTGGGCCTATTGAACTCTAGTTACGCCACTCGATGTGCATAAAAATCATGGTGAGGTCAGCTGCCTGACTCACAGGAGGTTGTGCTTCTGCACTGGGACTTTTTATCAATGTTGCAATTACCAGCTGCTTACATTTCATTGACGTTTCTGGCAGAATCTATTCGCAAGACTAAAGGGTGCTTTACACACTGCGACATCGCTAGCAGTCTCGTTAACTATGTAACAAGCCAGATCGCACATACGATTTGCCGAGATCACACATGTGACCGGCGCTACAAAAATGACCTATGTGCGATCTCTGCAAATCTTATCTGTGATCTGGTGTGTTACATCGCTAACGAGATCGCTAGCGATGTCGCAGCGTGTAAAGCACCCTTTAAACTCTGGTTCATCAGGCAGGTCAGTAATCTGTGACCACTGTGGACTAGAAGCCTGTGAATCTCCTCTCCTCCCAGCATTTATTTTTAATTGTGTTGCATCATGTCATCATTGCAGAGTTTGATTATTTGCGCTGATGATTCAAGTAAGAAAGTCCACTATAAAGAAAATGCCAGGAATGCTGGATTCACATTTGTTTGTGACTCACGCAAACACATCGCCCGACCTGGCCGTCGGGTCTCCTGACGAGAGCGTTTCAGCAGCATAGAAGTTCTTGAAGCTGATAGCCTCCTCTCAAAAGAACCAGCGGCCAGTCCAGGCAGTGTGATGCGATCCTTGGGCAAGTAACACGCAAGTGTGACTCTAGCCTAAGGAGATATGCAGGCCTCCTCTCCACCGTTCACAGACTACTGACCTGGCCAATGGACTGGAATTCTGCAAATAGATTTTCCCATCTCAATTCATCATTATAAAAGTACTTAAAAACATCTTAAATTTCATCCAAATAAACTGCCTTATGTGCCTCTGACTCGCTTGACAAGGAGAGATGGTCTAGTAAACAGTGAGGCAAATTATTGGCACAAAGTAATATTACTAATAGCTGGTGTAAATGTGGATAAGAAGCAGCATGAAACACTATAATAAACTTGGCGCTTTGTTACACGCTCTAGTTTTACTTATGCTGTTTAAAATTTAGGATAAGAAAATCTGTCCAAATATATTTTAGCCTTACTACTTAGTGGGGAATCTTGGGAACATATATTTACCCTAGTACTGGTATATGATTCAGTTCTCTAACCCCTTCCTGACATCTAGTGTACGTGTAAAGTGCAAGTCTGAGCAGGTTTACGTAGTGGGTACACAACACAGTAAGGGGGGATCAAAATGTTATCTATCCCAAAATGGGATCAATAAAAACGTTGGTTAAACCTGGCAAAACAAGTCCTCATACAGTTCCGGAGACCGAAAAATGAAAACATTATGGGTCTCGGAAACATTTTTTTTATATATATATATATATATATATATATATATATATATATATATATATATATATATATATATATATATATATATATATATATAGATATATATATATCTATATATATACACATATTCCACATTTTTTTCACCCCTAAAATAATGAAAACATTTTTTAAAATAATGAAAATATAAAATAAAGAAAAAAAAAAAGTTTTCAATTGCAAAAATTAATGTTTCTGTATGCATTTTTAAGTTATTAAATTAGATGGCACAACGCCTGTACGGTATGGATTGAGGCTGAATATGGATGAGAAGTACACAGGGCTGAAGAAGCAGTTGAGTGAGCTGTGTGGATTAAAGCCTGAACAGATCCTTCTTGCGGAGGTGCACGGCTCTAATATTAAGGTAAGTCCAGGTATATCTACTGTTCTATTGGTGAGTATAGGTTACACTACTGGAACTCATTTAGGGTGTTGACGTTTAGTAAAACTCCACTTTTAGGGTACACTCACACAGTACCCAAGCTTAGATTGGCCCCAAATAAGTTGCTCAACACAGAAAAAACAAAATGTTTGTGACAAATGTGCAAAGAGGAGAAAAAAGTGAAATGGAGAGACTGAACAATTAGTCTTATGGAATTTGTAAAACTGATATATCAGACTGTTATCATATTTTAAAGTATATAGATCATTAGTGAGCCATTCTTAAACATAGAGCTTCACTCTTGGGACCTGTGGTATAGTGCATATAAAAAATGTGAACTGAATGCTACGTCCCATGTACTCTGTAAGGCCGGGATCACATGATAGTATGAATCGGCCGAGTACAATCCGATAAATTGGATTGCCCTTGTCCCAAAGTTATTCAATGATGTAGGTCAGATCTGCAAGTTTTTCCAAGGTTGTAATCCGGTTAAGGAAAAATAAAAATCACAGCATTATGCGGATGGCAGTGTCTCTGGTCACGCGCTCCTATACAAGTCTAAGGGTGCTTGTGAAACCTCAGACTACACTGATGTCATCTGATTGCAGTGCAATATATGCAGAGACCAGCAAGAGAGAAGTTGAAGAGATTAATCTCTCCACCTTTTCCTCACCTGTGCTTCGATTCTCACATGTGACAGAATCTGGGCACAGTGAATGACGTTTGGTCACACTTGCAGCAGAGTCTCAGCTGAGTGTCATTGGCATATCACATTGGATACTCTACGATAGTGTGACCCACAATTTAATAAGGTAGAATGGCTGCAGATCTTTGGTACTCTGCTGTGTCCAAGTCTCGCATAGACTGGTATAGAATGTGACATGCGTACCTAATTACCGTATTTTTCGCTTTATAAGACGCACTTTTGTTCCCCCAAATTTTGGGGGAAAGTAGGGGGTGCATCTTATAATCCGAATATACGGGGGGTGTATATATATATATATATATATATATATATATATATATATATATATATATATATATATATATATATATATATATATATATATATATATATATATATATATATATATATATATACACACACACACACAGTTAGGTCCAGAAATATTTGGACAGCGACACAATTTTCGCGAGTTGGACTCTGCATGCCACCACATTGGATTTGAAATGAAACCTCTACAACAGAATTCAAGTGCAGATTGTAACGTTTAATTTGAAGGTTTGAACAAAAATATCTGATAGAAATTGTAGGAATTGTACACATTTCTTTACAAACACTCCACATTTTAGGAGGTCAAAAGTAATTGGACAAATAAACCAAACCCAAACAAAATATTTTTATTTTCAATATTTTGTTGCGAATCCTTTGGAGGCAATCACTGCCTTAAGTCTGGAACCCATGTACATCACCAAACGCTGAGTTTCCTCCTTCTTAATGCTTTGCCAGGCCTTTACAGCCGCAGCCTTCAGGTCTTGCTTGTTTGTGGGTCTTTCCGTCTTAAGTCTGGATTTGAGCAAGTGAAATGCATGCTCAATTGGGTTAAGATCTGGTGATTGACTTGGCCATTGCAGAATGTTCCACTTTATATATACATATACATACACACACACACACACACACACACACACATATATATATATATATATATATATATATATATATATATATATATATATATATATATACACACATACACACACACACTACAGAGTCCAGGGGAGGTGCGGGCAGCTCTGGAGCTCTGCTGGGGGACTTGTGAAAGCTGGGAGCAGCAGCCTTTGATCTCCTGCTCCCGCTCATATAATATGCACAGCCGCTGTCCACCACCATGGTGCTGAAAGTGCACCGCGGCGATGGGCTGGGGCAGCAAGTATATTATATCTGCCTGCGCCCTTCTTTGACTGCACATGCCCCCTCCCCCGTGTTAGCTATGGCCCCCATGCTGCTGCAAACAGTAAAATAATAAACTTTTTACTCACCTCCTCCAGCGTGTCTGCCCGGCCTCCCTCCTGCTGCTGTGATAAGGCACAAGAGATTTCACTCTGCCGTGCCGATCACATGACCGGCCGAGAACCAGGAAATGCAGGAGGCCGGAGCTCAACCCCGAGGAGGGGGACACAGACAGGACAATGCTGGAGAAGGTAAGGAAAGTTTATTTTACTAAAAGCAGCAGCATGGGGCGATATCTAACACAGGGAGCTGTGTTCCAGCAATAGTGGGCCGTGTGCCGCCACATGGGGCCGTGTGCCGCCACATGGGGCCGTGTGCCGCCACATGGGGCCGTGTGCCTCCAATAGTGGGCCGTGTGCCAGCCACAGTGGGCGTGTGCCAGGCATAGGGGACATGTGGCATCACTGGGCCATATCCAGATTCAGAGGGCTAATTTTAGGATGGGGGGGGGGGCTATGAGGGACATATACCCTATATGATTTGTTAGACGGACACTGGCATTATAAGACGGACCCCATTAAATAAAAAATTCTCTATTCCTTCACCAAATTTGGGGGTGCGTCTTATAATCAGGTGCGTCTTATAAAGCGAAAAATACGGTATCTATCGCTGATTCATCCAAATTGCCGACTCGTTATCAATAGTGTTCCTACCTATTGGACTATAACCACTCTCAAGTTTTCACCCATGCTATGGTGACAAATATTCCTAGCCTAAAGACTTACCAAAATACGTGGTAATTGTAAAAGGGCTTGTCCTCTACTCGGACAACTCCTTCTCAATGACTATATATCTGCCTTATAAAATAATAAGTTATACTCGCCTAAGGTGTGGACGCTGTTCCAACGGTGTTGGCTCGGCTTTGCTGGGGCTCTATCCTGGGGCTGCTCTTTCACTACCTCTGGGTATCTGATTTGTCTGAAGGAAGAAAAAATGAAGCAACAACTGATTGGGTACAGGGATCGTGTGACATAATGTCACACAACACCCAAGAGTGCTGACTCTGACATTGTTGGAGCGACACCCGCACCGGAGTTGAGTATAACTGATATTATATTAATTGAGGAAAACTCATTAGTGATTGAGGAGGAGTTGTCAAACCTGTGGACAACCCCTTTAATGTGATTTTCCTTTTAATGTGGCGACCAGTGAAGTCATTTGTCCCTGAAGTCCCTGATTTTTCCATTTTTTTTTCTTATCGGTATTTGTAATGACCATATACAATATCGCCTGTAACACTTGTAGTTTTCTAGTCATCACAGTTTTGCTCTTGTTAAAATTAATTGGATCTTTACGCTTGCTCAATTTTTCTGCTTTCAACACTTCAAGAACTGGATGTTCTTTTGCTGCCTAATAAATCACACTCTCTGACCAGTGCTTTTGTAACTAGATGACCTTGTTATTTACTTCTCATTTTCGTATTTTAATGTACAGTATATGCTGTGGTTAAAGGGGTTTTCAATCATTTTTTTTAAGAGACTCTGTAAGGACTTTTTTGCTCTGTAATGTGAAGCTGGCATGCTGTAAGAGTTAACATACAGTTTACAGCCAGCCATCTCTTATTTCAAAGTGTGTTTTTGTTTACCTGGGAAGTTAGTTTAACCCCTTAACGACCGTTGATACGCCTTTTAACGGCGACAAATTAGGGTACTTTTTCCGATCCGCCGCTTTTTAACGGCGGTCGGAAAAAAGGGTCTAGCGCCCCCCAGAGTCAGAAAATTTCCGGGGTCTCAGCTGCCGCGGGGGTAGCTGAGACCCTGGAGATCATGATTCTGGCCGGTTTTTCCGGTCCCCGCTCACCTGATGACCGGTATACACCGTATACCGATGATCAGGTTACAGTAAATGACCGCGCCGGTAAAAAATCATTTATCTCCCATCTGGCATGAACAAACATGTCAGATGGGAGATAAATGTCCTCCCCCGGTCCTCTCCGGTCCCCCGTTGTCGCTAAAGTGTCCCCCCACCCCCCCCTTCCTCCCGAAAATCCAACATGGCGCTGCACATACCGGCGCGCACAGCAGCGCGCCGGCCGCATTTCCCCCTTTCCTATGGTTTCTGTCGCATGTGCTATGACACATACGACAGAAACCTGCTCCCCAGGCCCTGCCAAGTCACCCCCTATCCCCACCCCGGTGTTCCCCGGTGTCATACATACCTGTTAGCTCTGATCCCCCGCGGCCCCCTCCTCCTTCACAGTGCACGCCGGTCACATGTGCAGAGCGCGGCTGACAGCTTCCTGTGTCTGTGACTCAGACGCTGGCTGCTGCTGCTTGCACAGTCTGTAGCTGTGACCTGGGGAGGGTGGGTGCAAATTCTTTGCACCCACTCTCCTCAAATGGATGGTCTGCACTCCTAGAAAATGGGGGATACGTTCCCTGAACGTGCCCCCCATATTCTAGAAGGTCCAGAATCGCCGCGGGACTTTCACAATGGATTACAGCAGGGACTTGATTTTTTTTTTTCTTTTCAATAAATTGGCCAAAGAGGGAATGTTTTTGGGGAGTGTTTTTTCAAATTTTTTTTTTTTGTTGTCAATTTTTATTATTACTGTCAATTAGTTATGTCTGGTATCAAATAGACGCTGTGACATAACTAATTGCTGGGCTTGATGCCAGGTGACATTACACATCTGGTATCAACCCCATTTATTACCCCGTTAGCCACCGCACCAGGGCGCGGGATGAGTTGGGGCGAAGCGCCAGGATTGGCGCATCTGATGGATGCGCCACTTCTGGGGCGGCTGCGGCCTGCTATTTTTAGGCTGGGAAGAGTCCAATAACCATGGCTCTTCCCACCCTGAGAATACCAGACCCCAGCTGTCAGCTTCACCTTGACTGGTGATCTAATTTGGGGGGACCCTATGTTTGTTTGTTTTTTTTAATTATTTATTTATAAATAATTTAAAAAAAAAAAACAGCTTGAGGAGTCCTCCAAATTGATCACCAGCCAAGGTGAAGCTGTCAGCTGTGGTTTGCAGGCTACAGCTGTCTGCTTTACCCTAGCTGGCTATCAAAAATAGGGGGGACCCCACGTCATTTATTTTAATGATTTTTTTTTCTTTTTGGGCTAAATACAAGGCTAGGCACCCTTTAGTGCCACATGAAAGGCACTAAAGGGCGCCAGCTTAGAATATGCAGGGGGGTGGGACGTTATATATGTTTGACATCTATCCATTCATCCATTGTAGCATTTTAGGCTATGTGCCCACAATCAGGGTTTGTAGCGTTTTGGGCGCAGAGTGTTTTCCCTGCGTCCATAATGCTGCGTTGTGCAGTAGAAGCACAGTGGAAGGATTTTTAGAAATCCCGTGCCCACTGTGTTTCTTTTCTCCGCAGCATACACTGACCTGTGGCGCAGCTTCCCGAGCCTCAGCATGTCAATTTATGCTGCGGAGATGAGTTTGCTCTGCAGGTAGCATAGAACTAAAGTCCACAGCAGCCTGAACCCAAATTGTGGGCATGGGCAGCTGTGTTCTCCCGTGGACAACACTCACATCTCTGCAGGAAGGCTGACACTGTGTACTGGACGCCGTGTCGCTGGATCATGGCCACATAGCCTAAAAGTGAGAAATTTGTTGCTACAGCAACATTTTTGTGAAGTACCTTTGGATTCAAAATGCTTAGTATACTCCTGAATAAAATCCTTGAGGGGTCCAGTTTCCAAAATGGAGTCACTTGTGGGGGTTTCTAATGTATAGGTACCCAAGAGGCCCTGCTAATGTGACATGGTGCGCGCAATTTATTTCAACTTTTCCAAAATTCAAATGGTGCTCCTTCCATTCCAAGCCCTCCCACATATCCAAACAGAGGTTTTTGGCCACATATGGGGTATCCCTGCGCTCACAAGAAATTGGATAACAACCTGTGGGGTCCACGTTTTGTTGTTGCCTCTTGAAAAAGTGAGAAATGTGATGCTAAAGAAACATTTTTGTGAAAAAAATGAAAATTTTCAATATGGCAACCTAAGCTTATCAAATTCTGTGAAGTATTCGTGGATTCAAAATGCTCAATATAGACCTAGATAAAAGCCTTGAGGTGTCTTGATTCCAGAATGGGGTCACTTGTGGGGGGCCTCCACTGTTTAGGCACTTTAGGGGGCTTTCCAAATGCGACATAGCGTCCACTAATTATTCCAGCCAAATGTTCAGTCAAATTGCACTCCTTCCCTTCCAAGACCTGCCGTGTGCCCAAACAGTTGATTTCCACCACATATAAGATATCACCAAACTCAGGAGAAATTGCAGAATACATTTCATGGTGATTTTTTTCCTGTTACCCTTGTGAAAAAAAAAGCTACCTGGTTGAAGTAACAATTTTGTGGTAAAATTTTATTTATTTATTTTCATGGCTCAACGTTATAAACTTCTGTGAAGCACCTGGGGGTTCAGGGTACTCACCAAACATCTAGATAAATTCCTCGAGAGGCCTAGTTTCCAATATGGGGTCACTTGTGGTTTTTTGCTGTTTACGTACCTTAGGGGTCCTCCAAATGCAACATGGTGCCCGCAATCTTTTTCAGCCAAATTTCCTTTCCAAAATTCAAATATTGCTCCTTTCGTTCCAAGCCCTCCCATTTGTCCAAACAAAGGTTTCAGACCACATGTGAGGTATCACCGCGCTCATAAAAAAGTGGGTAACAAACATTTGGGTCAAAGTTTTGGAATTACCTCTTGAAAAAGTGAGAGAATTGATGCTAAAGCAACATTTTTGAGAAAAAAATTACAATTTTCAATATGACAAAGTAACGTTATCAAAATCTGTGAAGTACCTGTGGGTCCAAAATGCTCAGTATACCCCTCGATAGAAGCCTTAAGGGGTCTAGTTTCCAAAATGGGGTCACTTGAGGGGGGTTCCTGCTGTTTAGGTACCTTAGGGGATCTGTAAAAGCAACATGGTGCCCGCAATCTGTTTCAGCCAACTTTGCTTTCCAAAATTCAAATATTGCTCCTTTCATTCCGAGCTCTCCCATTTACCCAAAGGTTTCTGACCACATGTGGGGTATCGGCGCGCTCATAAGAAAGTGGGTAACAAAGTGTGAGGTCCAATTTTTGGTGTTACCTCTTGAAAAAGTAAGAAAATTAGTGCTAAAGCAACATTTTTAGGTAAAATGTTAATTTTTATTTTTTTTCATTCCACATTACTTTAGTTCCTGTGAAGCACCTGAAGGGTTAATAAACTTCTTGAATGTGGTTTTGAGTACCTTGAGGGGTGCAGGTTTTAGAATGGTGTCACTTTTGGGTATTTTCTGTCATCTAGGCCTCTCAAAGTCACATCAAATGGGATGTGGTCCCTAAAAAAATGGTTTTGTAAATTTTGTTGAAAAAATGGGAAATTGCTGATGAACTTTGAACCCTTCTAACTTCCTAACCCCAAAAAATTTTGTTTCAAAAATTGCGCTGATCTAAAGTAGACAAGTGGGAAATGTTATTTATTAACTATTTTGTGTGACATAACTCTCCGGTTTATGGGCATAAAAATTAAAAGTTTGAAACTTGCAAAATTTTTAATTTTTTTGTCAAATTTCAGATTTTTTCACAAATAAAATAAAAAAATATCATCCTAAATTTACCTCTAACATGAAGCCCAATATGTCACGAAAAACCAATCTCAGAATCACCGGGATCCATTGAAGCGTTCCAGAGTTATAGCCTTATAAAGTGACACTGGTCAAAATTGCAAAAAATGGCCTGGGCATTAAGTACAAAACTGGCTTCGTCCTTAAGGGGTTAAGCCACTTAGCTTTATTGTTAGGGGATCTGTGCATCCTATGAGCTGATTAGCAGCTTCTACCTATGGAAATGTACACTGAAAGCCTGATGTGTGTTTGGGCAGCTTGTAGCGCTCTGCTACGTGTTAAAAATAATATCTTTCACTGTCAGAACGACTGCAGCCAGCAACCAAATTGATACATCATTAGATTCAGAATCTCTTTGCCTACATTATGCTGCTCTTAGGTGAGGTAGCAAATACCTGCTCACAGATTCTCTTTAAATGAACAAAGCAAAGAACATAATGAGGGAAAAAAAGAATGTAGCAGTATTTATTTGGCTTGCCCATCAGTACATGAAATGATAACTTCATGTCCATTTAACATTCAAAAACAATAAAAAAAACAAACCCTATAACGCTGTTTTTGTAGCCTCCCATTTCTGAAACAACACATTTAATCTCCTACATTTTTAAGCTTATTTTTCATGACAGATTTCCTTGGATTGTTTGCAAATAATGGTGCAGACAGTGAATAGTTCATTCCTCTCTGACCTAATCATATTCAAAACAAGCAAGAGCTCTAATTTTATTATTTACAATTGGATTATAGCACTCAGTATATGCGCTGACCTGTTAGTTTCTTATTTTGATAAATGTCTTTCCTTCACTGGCTGTAATACGTAATAATGGAGATGAGTCATTCTGTGAGAGGAATACAGAGTGCAACAATTTAACACTTTAAGGCCAACGTTGCATCTTTTTTGTGTTTTTGGTTGCGTTTTAAACTGCACTGTCATTGATAAAATGCATGCATTGTGCTTCCCCAGCAAAGTCTGATAAATCAGAAACTCCATGCGTACGTTGCTTTTTTCGCCAGTGTTTTCTTTGACAAATATTTGTCAAAATCATTCACTAAAAAAAAAAACAGCATGTCACGTCTTCATTGCGTTTTGTGAACATTTTCCACCCATTGAAATGAATGAGGTGTGTCAAAACGCAACCAAAATGTTTATCTGTGTGTTTGCACTGCCTTTTGGTTGCGTTTTGGATGCATTTTTTTCAACAAAAACACAGGTCAACAACTTTTCTCCATTTTCTCTCTCTCGCTCGCGCTCGCGCTCTCTCTGTCTCTCCACTTCATATTCACCGATACGGTACGGCATGGCTGTCACGGTGTCTCCTGCTTCTGAAAGTGCCGACTGCTCATTAGACTCATTTCATATTCACTGAACTCACTCATTAAGCTCATTTCATATTCACTCCTTCCCCCATCCACCGGCGCCTATGATTGGTTACAGTCAGGCACGCCCCTACGCTGAGTGACAGCTGTCTGACTGCAACCAATCACAGCTGCCAGTGGGTGGGTCTAAATCGTACAGTACAATAAATAAAAAATGATGTGCGGTCCCACCCCCCTAATGTTGATACCAAGCCAAAATAAAGCCTCAAAGCTGAGGGCTGGTATGCTCAGACTGGGGAGACCCACTTTATTGGAAGCCCCCCAGCCTAAAAATATCAACCAGCAGCCGCCCGGAATTGCCGCATCCATTAGATGCGACAATCCCAGGACTTTACCAGGCTCATCCTGATTGCCCTGGTGTGGTGGCAATCGGGGTAATAAGGAGTTAATGGCAGCCCCCTTATGACTAATCTGTAAGTGAAAGTACATAAACAGGAACACCGAAAAATTCTTTATTTGAAATAAAAGACAAAAAAGCCACCCTCTTTCACCACTTTATTAACCCCTCAAACACCCCTCCAGGTCCAACGTAATCCACACGAGGTCCCACGACGCTTCCAGCACTGCTACATCTGATACTCACAGCGAGTGTCATAGAACAAGACTGCCCGCTCTGAGCGCCACGCAGCAACTGAAGTGAATCACTTTATCAGCTGAGATGTAACTCAGGTTAGCCACTGCCACAGCTGGAGTCCTCCACCTGTGACAGCAAATTACCCAAGTGACAGAAGTGAGCCACGCGATCTGCGGTGACGTCACTCAGGTGATTTCCGGTCATAGCTGGAGTCCTTAACCCGTCCCGCAAATCAGGCTGTGACACAGAGACAGAGCCGCGCGATGAGAATGAACTCTGGTGTACCTCTGACGTCACAGCTGCGGGCCCCGCACTACTGCCTGTGTGCAGCACTGACGTCAGAGGTTCACCCCAGTTCATTCTCATCGTGCGGCTCTGTCTCTGCTGTCAGCGGACAGTCGTGCTCTTCAGTGCTGCTGTGACAGAAATGTAGCAGAGCTGAATCGCTGTGGGACCTCATGTGGATTACTTCAGACCTGCAGGGGTGTTTAGGGGTTAATAAAGTGGTGAAAGAGGGTGTTTTTGTATTTTATTCCAAATAAAGGATTTTAGGGGTGTATGTGTTTATTTACTTTTACTTACAGATTAATGATGGGGGCGGGTTCTCAGACAACTGCCATCACTAATCTAGAACTTAGTGATTGCTGTAGGCTGCCATTAACTCCTTATTACCCTGATTGCCACCTCACCAGGGCAACAGGAAAAGCAGTGTCCAGCGCCAGAATTGGCGCATTATATGGATGCGCCACTTCTGGAGTGGCTGTGGGCTGCTATTGTTAGGCTGGAAAGGTCCAAATAACGATGGGCTTTCCCACCCTAATAAATATTAGCCCCCAGTTATCTGCTGCACCTTGGCTGGTTTTAGACAAATAGGGGGACCGCACGTCATATTTTTTTTTTTTTATTCAAATAATTAAAAAAAAAAAAAAAAAAGCATGACATTTTCTCTATTTTTCATAACAAGCCAAGGTACAGCAGACAGCTGCTGCTGTTGTTCCTGTGCTGGATATGAAAAACGGAGGGGGGGGGGACATCACGTCATATATTTTTTTTTACCCCCCCCCCCTTAAAAAATTAGAAAAACAGCTGTCAAAACTAGCTATCCCTCTATCAAGCTATTCTGTTATTTCTTTCTATCTATTCTATGCTTTTTCTTATTATCTATTCTATGTGTTCTTTCTATTTTTTATGTTCTTTCTATCTAATATTCTGTCTATTTTTCTATCCTAGCTATCTATAGTTACATAGTTACTTAGGTTGAAAAAAGACCTAGGTCCATCTAGTTCAACCTTCCTCCACCAGTTCTACATTTAGTCACGAAGTCATTTATAACCAACAATGTTTTGTGTACTAAGGAAATCATCCAGCCCTTTTTTAAAAGCTGTTATAGTATCTGCCATTACTACCTCTTGTGGTAGTGTATTCCACAGTCTGACCGCTCTAACTGTAAAGAACCCTTTCCTATTTAGGTGTCGGAATCGCTTTTCTTCCACTCGCAGTGAGTGCCCCCTGGTCCTTAGTACTGTCTTTGGAAGAAATAAGTCATGTGCCAGTCCTTTATATTGACCACACATGTATTTTTACATATAAATGAGATCTCCTCTGAGACGTCTTTTTTCTAAGCTAAACATATCTAACTTTTTCAACCTGTCATCATATGGGAGGCCTTCCATTCCTTGTAATAGTCTAGTTGCCCGCCTTTGAACTGACTCTAACTTCTGAATGTCCTTTTTAAAATGTGGAGCCCAAAACTGGATCCCGTATTCCAGATGTGGCCTTACAAGTGATTTATAGAGGGGTAACAATACGTTGGGATCACGGGATCTAATATCTCTTTTTATACACTCTAAAATCTTGTTTGCTTTAGCAGCTGCTGCTTGACATTGAGTGCTGCTGCTCAGCTTATTTGTAATGAGAATACCCAAGTCCTTCTCCTGTTCTGTAGTCCCGAGTTTACTTCCATTTAATGCAGGGCTGTGGAGTCGGAGTCTCGGAGTCGGAGCTCATTTTGGTGGAGTCGGAGTCGGTATAAAATGCACCGACTCCGACTCCTAAAATATATAATAAATTGGGGACAGGAGTGCAATGCAGAATGTGCTGAATATTTTACTAAATAATAACATTTAGTATAATGCTTATATTTAAGTGAAAAATTTATTGTAGTACAATGTGAACATCAGACATTTAATTGTTTTTATGATACAATAATCAAGATATTTGGATAGAACATAAACTATTTATTGGAATACAACTTTAGAACACAAAAAACTAATAAATTGTAAATATGTAATATATATATATATATATATATATATATGTGTGTATATATATATATACAGTGTATATACACACACAAGATATATATGTAATCTACTGTATATTACATAGTGTATTACATATTTACAATTTATTACAGTTTTTTGTGTTCTAAAGTTGTATTCCAATAAATATATTTTATGTTCTATCCAAATATCTTGATTATTGTATCATAAAAATTATTAAATGTCTGATGTTCACATACACATATTCATGTACTACAATAAATTTTTCACCTAACTATAAGCAATATATGTAGGAGCCGGAGTCGGAGCCGGAGTCTGAGTCGGTGCAAGAGAATTTGAGGAGTCGGAGTCGAAGGTTTGGCTTACCGACTCCACAGCCCTGATTTAATGTATACGCAGCTATAGGATTACTCCGTCCTAGGTGCATTACTTTACATTTATCAACATTAAATCTCATTTGCCAAGTATCTGCCCATTGTGACATCTTATCCAGATCTTTTTGTAATATTGTACTATCCAGGTCAGTTTTTAATATCCTACATAGTTTGGTGTCATCGGCAAAGACTGACACTGTACTATCAATCCCATCCACAAGGTCATTAATAAAGAGAGTAAAAAGAATCGGTCCAAGCACAGATCCCTCGGCACCCCACTGCTGACTATAGCCCATTTAGAGAATGTACCATTTATGACTACTCTTTGTTTCCTATCTTTTAGCCAATTCCTTACCCAGTTGCATATTGTGTCCCCTAGTCCTTGCTTCTGGAGCTTTAGTATAAGGCTATTATGTGGTACAGTATCAAATGCCTTTGCAAAGTCCAAATAAATCACATCAGCTGCATTACCAATATCCAGGTTTGAACTTACCCCCTCATAGAACCCCAACAGGTTGGTTAGACACGACTTATCTTTCATGAATCCATGCTGTTTGTCAGTTATCATATTATTTTCTGCAATATATTTTTGCATGTCATCCCTTAAAATGCCCTCAAAAACTTTGCATACTACTGTCAGGCTTACTGGACGGTAGTTGCCTGGATCTACCCTCTTACCTTTCTTAAATATCGGTACCACATCAGCAATCCTCCAATCCTGAGGCACCAACCCTGTTACAAGTGAGTCTAAAAAGATGAGATACAGCGGTCTGTCGATTACGGAGCTCAATTCCCTCAATATTCGTGGATGAATACCATCTGGCCCTGGGGATTTGTCAATGTTTAATTTACTCAGACGTAGGCGTACTTCATCTTGTGTTAAATTAATTATATCGGGTGGTGGACTTTGATTTTTCACTTGTTGAATGATCCCTGGTACAGTCAGTTCCTTGGTGAATACAGATGAGAAATGCCTATTTAATATCTCAGTCTTTTGTTTGTCCTCTATAACTAACTTGTTATTATATTTTAAGGGGCCGATACTATCCTTTGTTTTCCTTTTGGCATTAATGTATTTATAAAAGATTTTGGGATTTATTTTAATGTCATTGGCGATTTTTGTTTCAGTAGCTAATTTTGCTTGTTTGATTTCTTTTTTACATTTCCTATTGATATCTTTATACTCCTGCAATGCTATTTCTGTATTCTCAGCCTTTAAGATTTTAAATGCCCTTTGTTTTTGTTTTATTATACTTTGTACAGTCTTATTTATCCATAGTGGCTTCTTTTTATTCCTGGACATTTTATTACCAGAGGGTATACGTTTTTTACAGGACTCTAGTAGTATATCCTTAAACTTACCCCATTTATGTTCGGTATCCCCAGTTACCATGACGTTGTCCCAATCTACACATTTAAGCTCTTCCCTTAATTTGTTGAAATCAGCTTTCCTAAAATTCCAGGTTTTAGCATTTCCCCTTTGAAATGTTCTATTGAATATTATGTTGAAGCTTACCATATTATGATCGCTGGTGCCCAAGTGCTCCCGGACCTGTAGATCTGAAATTGTATCCGTATTGTATAATCTATCAATTATCCTATCCTACCATATTTTATTTAAAAAACGCACTGACAAAAACGCATCAAAAATGCATGCGTTTTTACCATGTATTATGTCAAACGCAGTGTTTACAGTTGTTAAGTCTGGCAGAGGGTGCATTTTTTTTGTCAACCCAAGAACGCAGTGTGCGGCCATATACCCTAACGCTGCTTGGCAAGACCTGATTATTGGTAATATGCCATGCCTGTCATTTTTGTGATTAAGTATGGGCATGCCTATAGTAGGAATGACTTTATTATAGTGTCACGATAGCAATCCATACCAACATAGAGCACTAAATGACCGTATCATCTGTCTGCATTCAGCCTTAAACTGAATCTGTCAGCAGGTTTTTGCTATGTAATCTGAAGACAACATGCTGCAAGGGTTAAAAGAGAAAATACAGGCATGCCTGCCTTGTCAAGGTCTGATCTTTTGTTTATTTACTATAATTATTTGAGCAGCAGGACGTCTCAGACTAATGCAGTCCAGCATGCCCCATCCTTTGACACCTCACTGTCAATGTACAACCTCTATAGAGAGCCTGCTGTGGACGGATATTCTGTGTCAGAGCTGCACCCAATAATCTAAGTGATACATCGTCGGATTCAGGATCTCTTTGCCTATATTATGCTGCTCTAAGATGAAGTAGCAAAAACCTGTTGACATATTCCTTTTAGTCATAGTAAGGAAATATTGGAAGAAGGAGGTAGGACTTCAAATGTGTTGCCAACATGTTTAACTAATACAAGTTTTTGCAATAAACATGTAGTATTGCAGCCTCCTTCCAATATTTCTGCTCTTGTGATCTGATCTGCTGGGGATTATCTACAACGAAGATTTAAGGCTTCACCAGTCAGGAATTTGAGTGTGGTTCGTACTGCGAACTATAGTAAATCATAGCATAATCTGATTGTTTTTCTTTTTGTAGAACTTTCCCCAGGATAACCAGAAAGTAAGGCTGTCAGTCAGTGGTTTTCTCTGCGCTTTTGAGATTCCAATTCCTGGCTCTCCTACATCCGCAACAAGCCCTACTCAACAAGGTATTTAGCTTGTCTGTGTACTGTACATTTGTATTTGTGCTGCTCTTGGAAGAAAAAGAAACAGGCCTTTTCTCAATGTATTGTAGGCGGGGTATATGTAAGTCTAGACTGTTGGGCACAATTTGGGGCACCAGTCCTCCCTTTATAGCAATAATGAATGTTTTTGCAAAATACATTTGGTTTAGGCACAAGAGCTCAGCGCATATTGCAAAAATGTATTCACTTGATTCCATTGACCCAATGAATGGTGTTTCTTTTTAACATCACCCATTACATGGAAACAAAATGGGAGTAGAGCCAAGTAAATACTATTCCAAGATTTGGACATACAATTGCTCCATTTTAGTTTTTGACTCTATTGGAGGTGTTTTTGTTTGTTTTTGTTTTTCTTTTAAGAATAGTTTTTTTCAAGTAAAGTGATAACGCACAGTTCATTAACATCATCTACTTTATTTGTAAATACAATTGCTTTCCAGAATTTCCAGTTTTGAAAAATTGTTATATCATTCCATTCATTATCAATTCTAATTAATTTATTGTGTGATTGCCTATATAGCGACCTCATATTCAGCAGAACTTATATCATCATCACTGTCCTGATAGGGAGTTTAGGTCATGAATCGAAATCTGAAGAAACCAGAGCACCCGGAGGAAACCCATGCGAATACATTGAGAACATCCATATTTCCTGTTGTCCATGGTGGGATTTGTTGCAAGGCAACTGTGCTAACCACGGAGCATCTGGGTTTTAAATTATGAATAAATTATTTTTTTTTCCCTCAAATGACAGATTGTAACGTAGTTGTTGTTTTGAAGATGAACTTCTATTTTCCAGTGCTGATTAACCATCAGATAGACCCTGTAGTCAAGGACATAGAAGTAACTTGAAGGTTCTGGGCATCAAAGTCTATAGCTAGTGTGACACGACTGTAGATTCTCTCATCTGAGAGAATAGTGTTGATCATTTTAATGACACTCTCATCAAACTCTGATCAGAGTTTGATCCGAGTGTTGGCATAATGTGATCCAATTCAGATGAGAGTATCAGAGCACACTGCAAGGGGAAAATGGAGAACAAAATTTCTCCATCTTCTCCATTCTGTTAGTCTGTGGTATCGGACTGCACTCGTATGTCATCTGAGTGCAGTACGACATTTTCCATCCACCCATAGACTCGCATGGGCTAGTCTCGTCCGATGCTGCAGGGGTTTTTTTGTGCATAATTGGCTTGATAAAAAAAAGACGTTGATCAGCACTGCCATATTGAATAACATTTGTCCCGAGTGCTATCCAGTAAAAAATTGTATAGCACTCGACCAATTATTACGGTATTGTAAGTGAGCCCTATAACAGGGTCCCCCACTAACTGTGTCATGTGTATTACTGCTATCTGTTTACATGGCCGTTGCGTCCCCCCTTGTCTTTTGGTCCTAGGTGGAAAAAAAAATCATGTAAATATTCAGCCAATGATAAACAAATGTCTACCCCCATAATAGCCTGTGTATGTTGTCAGGCTTAGTGTAGCATGAATCTAGCTTTGGTTTGTAGGGTGCTATGGTGATTCGGTAATGAGCACTTTACTTTAAACCTGAACAAGGTTACATCTTCATGTATGTTCTCCATGTGTTTGAGTGATTTTCACTCTATATGTCAGTACTGTAGTGCTCAGGGGAAAATCTTTTTGCAGATAGCGGCTAACATTACATCATTTGCGGTTAGCTTTCTGATTAGCCCTGTAGAGTCCATGAAATGATTAAAGAGGTTCAAACCACCAACCCCTTATCATAACTACTCAACCCTCTTCCTCTAAATCAAACTTCTCCACCATGACAGAAGATAATGTTTCCACTCTACTCTGAAGATCACATCTCACCACCTGTGCATTTGACCCGCTCCCTTCGCACCTCATCCCCAACAGTAGAGAAAAAGAAAATGAGGAGGGCACCGCTAAAACAACATCCCCAATATTACCGCAGTCCTCATCCTGACCCTAACCCATCTCTTCAACCTATCACTAACAACTGGTGTATTCCCTTCATGCTTTAAACATGCTTCAATCACACCCATCCTCAAAAAGCCCTCCCTTGAAACATTCTCTGTGTGTAGCTACTGCCCCATATCACTTCTCACCTGCGCCTCAAAACTACTGGAACAGCATTTCCATCTTGAACTGTCCTCCCAACTCTACTCCTGCTCCCTCTTTGATCGGCTACAATCTGGCTTCCAACTGCATCACTCCACCAAAACAGCCCTAACTAAATTCACCAATGACCTACTAACTGCCAAAGCCAAGCGATACTACTCTCTCCTCCTCCTAGACCTGTCTTCTGCCTTCAATACAGTGGACCACTCCCTACTACTACAGATTCTGTCATCTCTAGGCATCACAGACTTGGCCCTATCTTGGATCTCTTCATACCTAACCGACTGAACTTTCAGCATTTCCCATTCTCTCACCACCACCTCATCTCGGCCTCTATCTGTCGGGGGCCCCCAAGGTTCAGTTCTTGGACCCCTGCTGTTCTCCATCTACACCTTCGGCTTGGGACCGCTTATAGTCCCACAGCTTTCAGTATCATCTCTATGCCGATAATAAGCAGATCTACCTCTCTAGACCTGACATCACCTCCCTTCTAACCAAAATCCCACAATGTCTGTCTGCTATTTCATCCTCCTTCTCTGTGAGATTACTGAAGCTTAACATGGACAAAACAGAATTCTTTATCTTTCCTCCGCTCTCTCAACTCATCCAACAAGCCTTTCCATCAAAGTTGATGGCTGCTTACTCTCCCCAGTCTCACAAGCTTGTTGCCTCGGAGTAACTGTAGACTCTCCTCTATGCTTCAAGACAAATATCCAAGCCCTTTTCACCTCATGCCGACTACAACTCAAAAATATCTCCTGGCTCTGTGCTTTGCTTAACCAAGAATCAGCAAAAACATTGATGCATGCTTTCACATCTCCCGCCTCTGCTACTGCAACCTACTGCTCTGTGGCCTCCCTTCCAACACTTTTGCACCCCCCCCCAATCTATCCTAAAATCTGTGGCCCTATTAATCCACCTGTGCCCTCACTTTGCCCTGGCCTCGCCACTCTGCCAATCCCTTCACTGGCTTCCCATTGCCCAAAGACTCCAGTTTAAACCACAACCTGTCTCCTCAATACATCTGTGACCTAGTCTCCCAGGACCTACCTGAACGCAACCTCAGATCCTTACAAGATCTCCTTCTCTACTCCTCTCTTATCTCCTCTTTCCACAATCGCATACAAGATTTCTCCTGTGCCTCCCCCCATGGAAAAATTGGTGCTATAATAATAAATAATAATAAAACCATAATATATATTATTAGCGATGCAGTTTTAAGGAGATCACACTGAGTTTGTTCTTAAATTTGCAGATTCCAGCACAGTGCCATCATCTAATGGACCACAAAGTCTAATGCCAAATGGAGGACTGAGTCGGCCGCCAGTAATCCCAAATGGGATGCCAAATACTGTAGTGCCATGTGGGACCGAGAAGACCGTGGGAAATGGAGTACTCAATGGCCATGTCTCTGTCCATCCAGATGGCCCTTTTATAGGCTATATCATTGCTATTCATAGAAAAATGGTAAGATGACACGTTATACAAGAATAAAATACTACTTCCCCTGTAGTATTATATCGTGGCCATTCAATTGAATTGAAATACTTCTAGTACAAACATAACTTAGGATAACTGAAGTCCATCAAAATGGAAATATGGCTGTTCATTCTAGTGAATGGTCCCAAGTTCAAGAGACTGCACCTTTAATAACAAATACAGTACAGAGCAAAGGTTTGGACACACCTTCTCATTCAAAGTGTTTTCTTTATTTTCATGACTCTAAAAATTGTAGATTCACATTGAAGACATCAAAACTATAAATGAAAACATGTGGAGTGAAATACTTAAAGTGTGAAACAACTGAAAATATGTCTTATATTCTAGGTTCTTCAAAGTAGCCACCTTTTGTTTTGATTACTGCTTTGCACACTCTTGTCATTCTCTTGATGAGCTTCAAGAGGTAGTCACCGGAAATGGTTTTCAAACAGTCTTGAAGGAGTTCCCAGAGATGCTTAGCACTTGTTGGCCCTTTTGCCTTCACTCTGCGGTCCAGCTCACCCCAAACCATCTCGATTGGGTTCAGGTCTGGTGACTGTGGAGGCCAGGTCATCTGGCGTAGCACCCCATCACTCCTTCTTAGTCAAATAGCCCTTACACAGCCTGGAGGTGTGTTTGGGGTCATTGTCCTGTTGAAAAATAAATGATGGTCCAACTAAACGCAAACAGGATGAAATAGCATGCCGCTGCAAGATGCTGTGGTAGGCATGCTGGTTCAGTATGCCTTCAATTTTGAATAAATCCCCAACAGTGTCACCAGAAAAGCACCATCACACCACCTCCTCCATGCTTCACGGTGGGAACCAGGCATGTAGAGTCCATCCGTTCACCTTTTCTACAAAGACACGGGGGTTGGATCCAACGATCTCAATTTTGGACTCAGCAGACCAAAGCACAGATTTCCACTGGTCTAATGTCCATTCCTTGTCTTCTTTAGCCCAAACAAGTCTCTTATGCTTGTTGCCTGTCCTTTAGATGAGATAACTGTGGAAAGATAAGGCGCAAATAGGGTCTTACCCGGTAAACACGTGGAAGTGAATACTGGCAGGTACACTCACCTGGTTCGGTTGTGCCAGTCACAACCCCTTTCTAAGCATGTAAATCACGATATGATAGTGTGGGAGGCAGCGGTCCCGCGGTGAAGAGACAGTTCAAAAAGTATTGGAAAGCAGGTTGATATACCGCGCCACACCACAGGAGTCAAAAAATGTTAATCGTAAATCCCTTATATATATGTACATTGTCCTGAGGAAGGGGACGGATATGTCCCTGAAACGCGTAGACCTGTGAAAATAAAGAAAAAGGGATTTACTATTAACATTTTTTGACTCCTGTGGTGTGGCGCGGTATATCAACCTGCTTTCCAATACTTTTTGAACTGTTGCCTGTCCTTAGCAGTGGTTTCATAGCAGCTATTTTACCATGAAGGCCTACTGCACAAAGTCTCCTCCTAACAGTTGTTCTAGAGATGAGGTGTGTCCAAACTTTTAATCTGTACTGTATATACATATGTATCTATATAGATAGACAGATAAATAGACTGACGAGCAAAAATGTAACTATATGAGGAACGTTTGGTTTTCAGGCTCCATATCTCACCATCCACTATCGCTTCAAGCGTGAGACTACCTTCATTTTATAAACAATCATCTTGGCTATCTCATAGATAACTTTGACTTGAAACTTGCCTTAGTTATGCAGATTATTGTCATGTCACTGCATTGTTACTGCTTGGTTTCTAAAAATCTAAATTTTAATTATTAGTTTGTTAGTATTTTGTAAATCCACCTTTTGATTTTCAATACGGACTGAATCCTTCTGAGCATGCTCTAAATCAGATTCCCAACCATGTCTCGATCAAAATTTGATCCCAGGTCTCCTTTACACGTTTCTATTGTTGGTACATAGGATATGTATACATGTTTTGCTTCAACTCTACCCACAAGCGTTTTATTGGGTTGAGGTGTGGAAGCTGTGGGGGTCAATCCAGCACATCTATTGCATTGTCATTGAACCATTTCTTCGTTAATCTCAACATATGTTTCAGGTCGTTGTGCTGCTTGGAACACTATGTCTTCCTTTTCATACCCATAGTACTAGAGTGTATGAAGTAACTTGTCTTGTAGGATACTCACATATAGGTAAGCACTGAGACCACCATCGATCCTGGTCAAGTATTCAATGCCTTTGGTTGTGAAACATCTCCATATCATCAGGCTTCTTCCACTGAACTTGATGGTTCCTTCCGTTTCTCGATCCGTAGCCTGTTTTTCCCTAGTTTCGTCCAGACACGTTTGCATTGATCAGAGCCTAGTCTATTGACTTTAGTCGAATTGCTCCATATTACCTGTTTCCAATATTCTACTGTCCACTTTTTGTACTTTTTTTGCAAAATGAAGCCCATGCTTCTTATGACAATATGGAAGGCTTCTTCACTTTTTTTCGGGCTGTCATTCCAAACTTGTGTAATTTGTGTTACACGGTGCTTACAAGGACGTCTGTGACTCACTATTGCGAAGCATACGAGCCACCATCTCTGCCTTGTTTGTCGTGCCAGAACAGATAGACCTGGTGATGAACAGACTTGTTGACTCATATAATTGGCACGGACGTCCACCTCTTGGTTTTTGAATGGATATACTGACTTAATTTTGTATTCTTCCAACAGACATCTCACTCACGTTATGCAGTTTGGCAACTTTCTTGGCTGAAAGACCACGATTGATGAGCTGGATGTTGCTCTCTTTCTTTACTTGGGAGATCTTCTTCATGGCTCCTCCTTCATTCAAACAATGACCTTTCACCTAAGTATCAACCTAATAACTCACTAAGCTATTAGGGATTATTAGAACAGGTTTAATTTTGTAGTATTCATGAAGAAAAATATTTTTCTACCACCAGGTACAAAACAGTAACAATGCAGTGGCATGACAAGAATCTGCATCATAACTAATCATATTCTAAATAGTTGCAGTCACGTTTATGTATGATATAGCCAAGATGATTGTCTATAAAATGATGGTAGTCTCACATAAGCAGCTGTAGTTGAAGGTGAGATATGGAGCCTTAAAGTCAAAAGTTCAAAGCATTGTTATCCTTTTGCTCATCGGTGTATATGTACAGCGGGTGAAATAAGTATTCAACGGGTTACCATTTTCTATTAATTTCTCACCAGATGTCGGTAAGAACCAATCCAATCCACACAGGCAAAGAACTCAAACCATAGATGTCTTTAAATTAAGTTATGTGTAATAAGGGAAAAGGTATTGAACACATGAAGAAAGAGAAGTGCAAAAAGCAATGGAAAGTCATGACACCAGCTGAAATGTATCAGTAATTAGAAAACAATCCTGACACTGAAAAATAATTGTTCAACTGATGGTAAAAAGGTGTCTCATGACCAAGGTGCCACACAAAAAATAATCTCATGATAGGTAAAACCAGTGAGCTATCTCAAGACCTTCACAACCTTATTGTTAAAAACTGATGGCATTGTTTACAGAAGAATTTCTAAACTACTGAAGGTTTCAGTGAGCACTGTTGGAGCCATAATCCAGAAGTGTAAAGAACATCATTTCACCATAAACTGGCCACGACCATGTGTTCCCTGCAAGATTTTAGACTTGAGGACTGAAAAGAAGTATCAGAAGAGTTGTCCAAGAGCCAATGACAATCTGTGGAAAGCCTCAGAAAGACCTGGAATCAGCATATACAATTGTTTCAAAGAAAACAATGAGTAATGCTCTCACCCTATATGGCCTGTATGCACACTCACCACACAAGATTCTATTGCTGATTAAAAAGCATGTTCAAGTGCATTTAAAGTTTGATCAGCATTTAGCCAAGTCTGTGAAATACTGAGAGAATATCACACCAAAAACAGTATACCAACAGTGAAGCTCACAAGGTGCAAACATCATGGTATGCGGCTGTTTTTCCACTGGCAAAGATAATTTACTTGAATACTTGAAGGAAGAATGAATGGACAAATGTACTTTGACATTCATAATAAAAGTTTGCTGCCATCTAATAGGATGATGAAGATGAAAAAAGGTGGACATTTCAGCAAGACAATGATCCTAAACGCGCAACCAAGGAAACTCTCTGTTGGTTTCAGAGAAAAAATAAAAGCTGTTAGAATCGTCCAGCAAGTCACCTGACCTAAATCCAATAGAAAATTATGAAAATAACTAAACCTCAGAGTTTATAGAAGGAGCCCATGGAACTTTCAGGATTTGAAGAGTGTTTGTGTGGAAGGATGGGCCAAAATCACACCTGAGCAATGCATGCGACTCCATGCATTTCTTCATACAAAAGGTGTCTTGAAGCTGTCATCACAAAGAAAGGCTTTATGTACAAAGTATTACATAAATTTGAGTAAGTGTTTGCAATACTTTTTCCCTGTCATTTCTCATTATTACAGATCACTAAATGTATGACCATCTATGGTTTGCTTTCTTTTCCTGTGTGAATTGGTTGGGTTGTTAACAATATCTGGTGAGAAATTTATGTAAATAGAACCTTTAGAAATATATTTAATTAGAAAATTGTTGATGTTTTCAATACCTATTTCACTCTCTGTATATATTTAATAATTGCATTTGAATTTATACTAAGTCACAGAAGCATAAAATAATTTTGTTCTCATTGTGTTATAGTGAGTTCCTTTTTTGGCTACTTCTCCATTATAGGCAGAATTGTATTAGGAATTGTATCTAGATTATTATTAACTATTGTTGATGTTCCCTGCTTTTAGATGAGAACCGAGTTGTATTTTCTGTCTTCTCAAAAAAATCGCCCTAGCCTATTTGGGATGCCTCTAATTGTTCCATGCACTGTCCATACCCGGAAAAAGGATTTATATGATGCGGTATGGATCCAGGTCTCCAGACTTGCAAGTCCTCTTCCACCTCAAGAAGCAAGTAATCACGCACAAGACTGGTATGTTCACATAATATATATTGTACATAAAGTTCATATAATCAGGAAATGATAATTCGTCTCTTTGGGTTTTTAAAAAGTAACTGAACGTTTTGATTTTTTTTCCCATCAAATTTATTTTTAATGAAAAGTTCTAAACCAAGGACAGTAGTTTTCAAATCATGTATCTAGACACATTACATATATGCAAACGTATACTGTAAATATAGAAATCTGACAAGTTAGGGATAAGAACAATGTATACTTGGCTATGGACCATTAAACTAAATTAATATGTAGTAATAGATGTAATAGCGCTTCCTTCAATCCGGGACTCTGTAAATGAACTCTATCTGCAGGTCATCGACAATTGGCATAGGAGGATAAAGAAGCTGATTTTTACTGAACATCTGTAGAAACTAGTATTTGAGTAATGAAGGTGCGGGGGTTGTGAGCTGGTATGATTACTTATTTTTAGAGCCCAGCTGATTCTATGGTTTTGCACATGAGAAGGAGTTACATACAAAATACAGATATAGATTAGAGTAACTGAGTATTGGTTTTTCTATCATCAGCCCTGTATGAAACTTCATATAAATGGCCTCTGAATCCCAGCTTTTCCCCAGCCTACTTACCTGCCTACAGCTGTATTAAAGGGACCCTGTCTGCTTCCACATGTCCCCCCAAATTGCCCCCCCCCCCGTTTTTTTCTTCCACTCTTTACATAGTTTCAAGCAAGCCCCTATTGGTGGATTTTTGCTTAGCAAATTCCCCTAAAATCATTTTTATAATCTGCCAGCTCTATGATAATTAGTGGGAGACTGATCATGGGGAACACAATGACTCCTCTACTACATGTCCCACTAAGGCGGGCTTCACATCAGCGGTATTCTGCCGCAATGCCGGATCTGGCACAAATGCATTTCACTTCAATGCATTTCCTAATGACTTGCAGCAAGTTTCCAGTCACATGCGGTTGTGTATGACGCACGCAACCACATGTGACCGGAACTTGTCGCAAATCCATAGGAAATGCATTGACGTGAAACGCATTTGTGCCGGATCCGGCAAGAATACCGCTGATGTGAAGCCCACCCTTGGAACATGTAGTAGAGGAGTCATTGTGTTCCCCATGACCAGTCTCCCACTAATAAAGTTATCATGTCTCAATGGGTGTGAGTAATATGATTTGCAGGAGCAATGTCACCTTCATGTATTTGCAAATCTCTGCCTCCCTGAGAAAGCACAGTAAGCTGGGTCTATGCACCCTTGTTTAACCCCTTCACGACCCATGACGTACTGGGTATGTCATGGACCGTGTGAGGTTAATCCCCGCGGCCTCTTTTTGTGTCGAGACTCCTAACATAGGCTCCACGGACGTTTTTGATTTGCATATTTCCCAGGGGGCAATGCACCTAGGATTTCACGGTCTTGAGCATCCTCGTTGGCTGCCGGCAGTGTTTCTCTGGCTGGTCTCCCCGAGATCAGTGATTGGTTTGTCTTGTTGGTCTGCTAGGCATTGCTCCCACCTGGCCAGAATCCTACTCCACACTGATGAGGGGCAATACCCCGAAACAGCTGTCTGTGGATGGATACCTGGCCTTGGTATTTCCCTTGTCATATCTTTAAACTTGTCAAAGAGTTGGATATTGAATAAAAGGGCCACTTAATATGGTGGTTATGGTGGTCTCCTAAAAAGAGCCATTCCTTGGCTAGGTCCTTCCCGGAGGGATATCTGGCTAGTTTTCTGTGTCGAGACTCCTAATAGAGGCTCCGCAAACGTTTTTGATTTGCATAATCCCCGCGGCCTGCCTGATTTCAACAGCTGACGTGTGCCTGCTAGTCGCAAGTGGAATCGCGTTCCACCCGCGACTATTAACCCCTTACATCTCGCTGCCAAAATCTGGCAGCGAGAAGTATATGCGCGCAGCCATAATGATAACTTACATGCCCCATCGGAAGTCACGTGACATGATCACAGGACTTCCGGTGGTTGCCATGGTAGCACAGGGTCATGTGATGACGCCTGTAGCTATCATGAGTCACTTTCTCTCAATGCCAGCAAAGTGTCGTGTTTGAGCAGAAAACAGTTTTTCTCCAGATCTCATCTGTGATCTGGAGAAATGAAAGAGCGATCAGACTGCTGATTATAGCCCCCTAAGGCAGTCATGGCGAACCTTTTGCAGGCCGAGTGCCCAAACTGTATCCCTAAACCCATTTTTTTTTCCGAAGTGCCAACCAATCCTATTATGTAAATAATTGATTGTAACCTTACCTTTGCAGTCTTCTCTTCTCTTCAGCAGGGGGCATCACACTCATGCGTGTTTACCACACATTGAAGCTGAGCCCCTGCCCTTTCCAGACACAGCAGTTGGATTGATCTTTCTGGAAAAAAATTGCAGCATATTAGACACAAGGGATTTTAGCGTTGAATGCAATCAGATGTCACCCTGTAATCCACATCTACATTTCAAAGTCTGAACATCCTGAAAACCCATAAAAACGTATGAGTTGCTCCCCTCCCCTTCATTGTGTAGTTATGTCCCCCTTCCTGGCCACTTCCTGGTAAACATGTCCCCCATCCTGATATGTATTTCCTACATTCTGGTATATTTGTCCCCATCCTGGTAAATATTCCTCATCCTGGTAAATGTACCCCATCCTGGTAAATGTACCCCATCCAGGCATTGTACCTCATTCCTGGTAAATGTACCTCATCCAGGCATGTTCCCTTATCCTGGTAAATGTCCCCTTTCCTGGTAAACGTACCCCATCCTGGAAAAATGTACCCCATCCTGATAAATGTCACCCTTCCTGCTATATGTTCCCCATCCTGGCAATTTTCCTCATCCTGGCATGTTCATGTACCCCCATCTTTTCATGTTTCCCCCCATCCTGGTAAATGTATCCCCCATCCTGGTAAATGTACCCCATCCTGGCATGTTCCCCTTCCTGCTAAATGTACCCATCCTGGCATGTTTCACCCCATCCTTGCAGCCATGTTTCCCCCATCCTTGCAGCCATGTTTGCTCCGTGCTCTCCATGTATGCCCCCGTGCTCTGTATGCCCCCGTGCTCTGTATGTTTGCCCCCGTGCTCTGTATGTTTGCCCCCGTGCTCTGTATGTTTGCCCCCGTGCTCTGTATGTTTGCCCCCGTGCTCTGTATGTTTGCCCCCGTGCTCTGTATGTTTGCCCCCGTGCTCTGTATGTTTGCCCCCGTGCTCTGTATGGTTTGCCCCCGTGCTCTGTATGGTTTGCCCCCGTGCTCTGTATGGTTTGCCCCCGTGCTCTGTATGGTTTGCCCCCGTGCTCTGTATGGTTTGCCCCCGTGCTCTGTATGGTTGCCCCCGTGCTCTGTATGGTTGCCCCCGTGCTCTGTATGGTTGCCCCCGTGCTCTGTATGGTTGCCCCCGTGCTCTGTATGTTTGCCCCCGTGCTCTGGGTTTGCCCACGTCCTGGCACAGCCGCACACAGCTTGAAAATAAAAAAAAAAAACCTCACCTTGCAGCCCCTGCTCCTCCGCTGCGCGCCGCCCTTAGTCAGTTCAGAAAGATCCCGCGCACCCACAGGACGCCGGCGCCGCCTACTGATGCCCCTCCGTCTCCTAGGCAACAGGCCTGCGGCTCAGGAGAGGAGGCGTGTCAGAGGCAGGAGAAATGTCTCCTCCGCTCCAACACCAGTTTGTACTGTCGGCGCAACCACACAGACAGTACAAAGTGGCTCAGTGTGGCGACAGCGTGCGTGCCAGCACAAAGGGCTCTGCGTGCCTAGTGTGGCACGCGTGCCATAGGTTCGCCATCACTGCCCTAAGTGGTCTAGGAAAAAAAAAAAAAAGTTTAAAATAATTAAAAAAAAAAAAATCCCTAAAAGTTCAAATCACCCCCCTTTTGCCCCATTGAAAATTAAAGGATTAAAAAAAATATATATATA
The DNA here is from genome assembly GCF_048569485.1 of Anomaloglossus baeobatrachus. NCBI lineage: Eukaryota > Metazoa > Chordata > Amphibia > Anura > Aromobatidae > Anomaloglossus > Anomaloglossus baeobatrachus. The sequence goes on from NC_134354.1 coordinate 434,635,568, forward strand.
TACGTATTTGGTATCGCCGCGTTCAGAAATGCCCAATCTATCAAATTATAAAATCAATTAATCTGATCGGTAAACGGCGTAGCGGCAAAAAAATTCCAAACCCCAAAATTATGTTTTTTGGTCGCCGCAAATTTTAGCGCAAAATGCAATAACAGGCTATTAAAAAATAGCATCTGCGCAAAAATAGTATAGTTAAAAACATCAGCTCGAGACACAAAAATAAGCTGTCACTGAGCCATAGATCCCGAAAAATGAGAACACTACAGGTTTTGGAAATTGGCGCAAAATGTGCGCCACACTTATTGGACAACCTTGTGAATTTTTTTAACCCCCTTAGATACAAGTAAACCTATACATGTTTGATGTCTACAAACTCTCACCAACCTCAGCCATCACACCAACACATCCACATTAGTTTTACCATATAGTGAACATGGTGAATAAAATATCCCAAAAACTATTGTGTGGTCACACTTTTTTTTTTTTTTGCAGTTTTTCCGCACTTGAAATTTTTTTGCTTTTTTCCAGTACACTATATGATAAAGCTTATGGTTTCATTTAAAACTACAACTTGTCCCGCAAAAAAAAAGCCACGTATGGGAAGATTGACGGAAAAATAAAAAAAGTTACGGCTCTTGGAAGAAAGAGAGGAAGAAAAAACAAAAACGGAAAAACGCAAAATGCCTGGGGGCTAAAGGGGTTAATCACATCATTGGCGCCCTGACCATACCCAGGGTTCCAGTATCGTAGGTCAAAGCCTGCTGTTACTGCTTGCTCTGCTAGTCCCGCGGCTGGCTGTGTCTTGCGTCACCGCTGCCTCCCTGGGCATGAACAGTGCGCCAATGAAGCTGGGGTGTGTATCCTCGTGTAGCGCATGAGATTTTTGTTACAGATTTGCAGTGAAATCCCCAGTGGAGAAAGAAACCAAATGTATCATTCCAATGCATGACCTGCACACAGATCACCTCAATACTCCAGGACATCCAAATGGCTTATTAAAAACCAAAGTAAATTTTTAAAAACATCCGTTTCATAGTGTCATTGGGTAAACATTACGAACGCTACTTTTCATAAAGTAATCTGCTCTCCTGCACAGTATGTATTAGGTACTTTGGTGACGTTGGTAAACCCTTGTTTTACTGTCTGTATTAGAAAACTAAGATACATTTTTATCGCATACCATTAAACTAATCTTGTCATTTTCAGTGATGACAGCATGGGCTACCAATATCCATTCACGCTCAGAGTGGTGCAGAAAGATGGGAATTCCTGTGCATCGTGCCCATGGTACAGGTAAGTAATGTTGTGCTAGTATGGAAGACGCTCTTCGTCCATAAAGTACATGGTTGACTTGGCTACAAGGTTAATTTCACCATTACAGCTACCTATGCATGGACTGTATGCAGTACAGAACTCTTTTATCTATAATGTGTATGTTAAGGAGGTTTTCTAGGCACTGGACAAAATAAACTGTTGAGCCCAGTGATTGGCTGCAGTGGTCACATGTTGTGATGTCACCACTGCAGCCTGTCAACAAGTACTGTGTGCTATGGTAGAGAGGCAGCAGTGGAGCTAGGCAGAGTCAGGTAACACTTAAGTTCAATTATTTTACCTATTGGAAGCCTAGAGCAATAATAAAACACATTTAAGCTAGGGTCACACAACAATATAAAAAATTGGTTGCATTTTCATTTAGAAAAGTGGGAGGATTTTGTTCTCACTTATATCCATGTGTGCAGTTTGGTTTTTTTACAAAAGGATAAAAGATATATTAGGAGGGAACCATTCCCCTAAAAGGATCACCACCAGCACAGAAACGATATGTAGAAAAAGAGGAGAAAGATGTCAAACATGGAGGATCAACCAAAAATCAATAATTTTATTAACAAAAATAGAAAAAAAAAACAAGCAAAGAATAAGCACTAAAATCATTTAGAAAAAGTCAAAGAACGCTACGAGACGGCTTCCCACACAAGGCTCTCATAATAGTTATATAAAAAAAAAATAGAGTTATACAGTGGAACCCTCTAAATTAAAGGAGCAAAACCAAGTATAAAATATTTATACATATACATTAAAATTACAAAAAAGAGAGAATGTTATAGTAAATAACTCAGGGACTATACGGCATTACAAATATGAGTACTAAAATTAAATAATTGCAAACAGAATTACTAGCAGCAATCACCTTAGAGAGAAAAAAATTCTATTAATCTAGTAATCCCGAAGGACATGAAATGAGTTAATAAACATAGCTGGAGTAAATACCTAATTGTTATGTTATTGTTGCATGAGCTTCCGCTGTCAACGTCATACGCAGGAGCCGCTTGCCTCTGATTGGCCAGCGCGCTGAGGTCAAAGGCATGAGCTGCTTGCCTCTGATTGATCAGCGCGCTGAGAAGCGCTGACAGCGGAAGTTCCTCCATCGTCGCGATGGTTACCCAATACATATACTGTATCTGCAGACTACAGGAACCAGGAGACTGGCGAGGGAACGGAAGGTAAGGTGAGCAGGTGAGCTGTGTGTGTGTGGACTGCAAGAGCAGGTCAGAGCGCGGTGAAAGTACGGAACCGGAAGTGTGTGCAGTGAGTATTTACTTGTACAGCAAAGCTTGCTCGTAAACGAAGTTACAAATTAACAGCAAGCTTTGCTCGTATAGCGAAATACTCGCACACCAAGTTACTCGTAAACCGAGGTTCCACTGTACCTCTAAAGGACAGTTACATGTGTATATATACAGTACATATATTGCATTAATTGCATTAATGCCAAATAAAGTCAATATGTACGGATGGCAAAATAAAGTCTATATAAGGTGACAAGTGCTATAGTATTCCTGTAAGGTGACTCATGCATAGACTATTTATTGTGACAAATGCAAAGAATTATTTTAAAATATATATTATATAATTGTCTGATAGATGGCGCCAGAGTACTGCAATAATATTAAGCCTGTAATACATGTGCTTTGCATTTTATAATTTATGCATCGGAAGCTATATTAGACACGAAGGACATGAAATGAGTTAATAAACATAGCTGGAGTAAATACCTAATTGTTAGGTGCGGTGTGCCTCGGTCCCTCCACCCCGATGAGCATTTCGCCCTGCTTCTTTGGGGGGCGGTTAGGAAGTGGCTATCCTGAAAATGTCGGCTGTGCAGGCTTCAAATAAAGGTGCCTGGAGTTGGCTCATGCGCAGATGGAGCTCTCTGCTCATGATTCATCTTCGCATGCAGATGGCCCCTTTCCCCGAAGAAGCAGGGTGAAGCGCTTATCGGGCTGGAGGTACCGAGGCACACAGCACCTAACAATCAGGTAATTACTCCAGCTATGTTTATTAACTTATTTCATATCCTTCATGGCTGCCTATACATTATTAAATGCAAGGCACATGTATTACAGGCTTAATATTATTGCAGTACTCTGGCACCATCTAGCAGACATTAATTATATAATATATATTTAAAAAAAAAAAAGTATTGAGTTTGCCACAATAAATATTGTATGCAAAATGGTGCTCCTTCCTTTTTGACCCCCTCCCGTGCGCCCAAACAATAGTTTTCCATTACACATTGGGTATCGGCCTACTCGGTGAGAAATTGAACAACTAATTGTATATTGCATTTTCTCCTGTCATCCTTGTAAAAATACAAAATTTATGGCTAAACAACATTTTTGTGGGAAAAATTAGTTTGTGGTGGTGTTTTTGTTTTTTTTTTTGTTTTTTTTTCTTCAGTCTATTAGTGGAAACATAAGGGAGATAAGGGTCTGTTTTTTTTCTCATTTTTTAATGACCATATAGAACCATTAAAACGCATTTAAAAATGTGTTCCCCATTCTGTAAGAAATATTTTTACACAACTGGCACATTAATTTTTATGGGGGTGGGAGTAGTGACAGCAAATTGATTCACAGGTTTTTTTTTTAATTTATTTTATTTAATTTTTATCTTTTTTATTTATTTTATACATTGAAATACATTTATTTGTATCTTACTTCCCTTGTAACTGGGACTGGTATATTAGCCATAGTTACAATGGAAACACAACCCCCTGTTTGCAGGGCAGACCTGTCTTGGTCTCCAATAACCCACCAGCTCCTGCTCTCTTCCTATAAACAGCAATCATATGATCGGTGTGTATGAAAGTGGCAGTGCAGTCATCACTTCCTATTACTGTGTGAACAGAGATTCTTTAGCACTGTGTGTACATCGATGGAGAAGGCACATACTGTAATAAACAGTGTCTGTCTTCTCTTTGGGTACGCCGTCCGACTCTAATTGCATAATTGTGTAGCTGCAGTCCTATGCAGTGATCTTTTAGAATGTCACTGCAGCGTAGGAGCTGATTGTTTGGACGTTTAAAGTCTATGAACTGCCCAGAAGCAGCTAAATACATACTATTGCACACACATGGATTCAGCTGAGGTATCTGACAGATGTACTTTTTTGCCCATGTTAAACATCTCGTATCATTCATCTTGGGAATTGTCCGGTTTTGAGACAAATTAAGGAATGACACATCTGTGCTTACACACAAGGTTCCTACACCTGCTACAGCTCCAATAAGGCATATTTTTTTAATGTTGCTTTTCCAATTAATCCCTATTTAGGTTTTGCAGAGGATGTAAGATTGACTGTACAGAAGACCGTGCCTACATTGGTAATGCCTACATTGCTGTAGATTGGGATCCCACAGCGCTACATCTTCGTTATCAGACATCACAAGAAAGGGTAAGGAAAAGGAACAAAATCAAGTAGAATTTAGTATGGATTTCAATTAAAGGGGTTGTCCACATTAATTGACTTTTTTAAAAACTTAAATGAATGTACAACCCCAATTTCCCCCCAAGGTTGGGACACTGTAATGTAAAGAAAACAAAAATGCAATGATTTGGAAATCTTATAGCCATATTTTGTTCACAACAAAACATAGGTCACTTCTTTTTACAACAGCCTATAAACATCTGGGAAGTAAGGAGACCAATTGCTGGCGTTTTGGGAGAGGAATGTTGTCCCATTCATATCTCTAGGATTCCAGCTGCTCAACAGCTCTGGTTCTTCTTTGCTTTGATTTTCCTTTCATGATGCGTCAAATATTAGTTTATCAACAGAAAGGCATTTGCAAAGGCATACTGTTGTGATGCATGTAATATGTGGTTCAACGTTGTCTTGCTGAAAGTGCAAGGCCTCCGTGAAATAGACGTTGTCTGGATGGGAGCATATGTTGTTTTCAAATCTCTATATGATGCTCAGCATTATTGATAGTACCTTTCAAAATGTGAAAACTGCCCAGGCGATTGGCATTACTCCAACTCAACACCATCAGATGCAGGCCATTATTCTGTGCACTGATAACAAGCTGGTTGGTCCCTATCCTCTTGAGTTTTCAGGACATGATGTGTGTAGTTTCCAGTCTATTAAAAATTTCACATTTTGATAAATTTGACCACAGAATAGTTCTTCCTTATGCTTCTGTCCATTTTAAATTAGCTTTGACCTAGAGAAAAAGGCAGCATTTTAGGATAATATTGATATATAGATTCTTCTTTGCATGATAGAGCTTTAAATTGCGTTTGTGGATTGCATGGTCAACTGTGATTTCTGGAAGTATTCCTAAGCCCATGTAGTGATTTGCATAACCGAATCATCTCTAATTTTAATTCCGTTCCACTTTAGGGCCCACAGATAACAAGCATTCAGTATTAACTATTGGCCATGTCTCTTGCACAAAACATTCTCCAGAATCTCTGAACCGTTAGGCGGGCTTTGCACGTTGCGACATCGCAGGCCGATGCTGCGATGTCGCACGCGATAGTGCCCGCCCCCGTCGCAGGTACGATATCGTGTGATAGCTGGCGTAGCGAAAACTATCGCTACGCCAGCTTCACACGCACTCACCTGCCCTGCGACCGTCGCTCTGGCCGGCGACCTGCCTCCTTCCTAAGGGGGAGGGTCGTGCGGCGTCACAGCGACGTCACACGGCAGGCGGCCAATAGGAGCGGAGGGGCGAAGATGAGCAGGATGTAAACATCCTGCCCAGCTCCTTCCTTCCGCATATCCTACGGAAGCCGCAGTGACGCCGGTAGGAGATCTTCCTCGCTCCTGCGGCTTCACACACAGCGATGTGTGCTGCCGCAGGAACGAGGAACAACATCGGACCGTCGCGTCAGCGTAATTATGAATTACGCCGACGCTGCAATGATGATACGATTACGACGATTTTGCGCTCGTTAATCGTATCATGAATGCTTTACACACTACGATATCGCATGCGATGCCGGATGTGCGTCACTTTCAATTTGACCCCACCGACATCGCACCTGCGATGTCGTAGTGTGCAAAGCCGCCCTTAGATATTATGTACTGTACATGGTGGAATATTCAAAGTCTTTGCAATTTTAAATTGAGTAACATTTTCTGAATTTGTTCCACAATTTTTAGATGTCGTTGTTCACAGATTAGTGACTCTCTGACCATCTTTACTTTTGAGAGACCCTGCCTATCTAGCATGCTTTTTTTATACAGTCATGTTTGAAACTTGACCTTCAGGATATTTTTCATACATTTTTTCCAGTCTTTTGTCAACCCTGAAAATGTCTAGCTTTCAATGTCTAAACTGTTTTCTATGTTCTATTGTGAATAAAATAAAGCTATAAAATATTTAAAATATAAAACAAACTGATATGGTATGCCTTATGCCTTATCACGGCTCTCGTTAATTGGCCAATTTCTGCACAAATTTCATATATTGAATGTTTTCATCCATCTTGATTCTGCACTCTTTTTGTTTATGTAATAACTTTCCAATTGATTGTATTCTTGTTTCTTTACTTTTTGAAGATTGCGACTGTATTTGGGGCTGAAAATATTTTTTTCTTAGATTCTCTGCACATTCAACATTGTTGTGGTCTATGGCCATAAAAACTGAGAAAAGCTTAACAAAAGACAATCGAGAAATACTCTCTCCCATTGGACATTCAGAATGAGCTCACGGTTAGGTTCCCTGTAACTTACAATCTACCAAGCAATTTATGCTGCACAACCCACAGGCAGCATTAATCACAGCCTCACTGAACGATGACAGGTACATTATTCTATGACATGCCCATGGCCTGGTTTCTTCCAGCACTGCTAGAGGTGATTGTCAAGTTATTCCCTTTGTACTCTAGAGAGAGAGACCTGTCAATCACCTGCAGCCGACGAAGAGCAGATTCTGAGTACTATGGTCTCTGTGTATGGTCCATGTCCAGATAGTCAAAGTATATCCTCTTCAAAAATGCCGGAGTGTTTCAAAAAGTAATGTACTGTGTTTTTCGGATTATAAGACGCACTTCTCCCCAAAAAAAGATTGGGGGGAAAATGGGGGTGCATCTTTATAAGCCGAATGTTAGCTTACCAGGGGGAGGAGGGGGGGTGGGTGGTGTAGCCGGGATCAAAGGGGACAGGGCCACCGCTGCAGGAAATCAGTTGCGACACGAGTGAAGCAATGCTGCAGGACCTGGGCTGGGAGGATTGGGTATACTGGCGTCACAAGGCAGGCGTCATTGATCTCCCAGGGACAGACGCAATGTTTCTTAAGAAAATGACACCGGAGGCGGCGCATCCACAGATTGAGATGTCTGCTCTACGGCTCCATTTTCCCGAAGTCCATTGCATCAGTTATCAGAAGATCAATGGCGTCTGCATCGCGCCACAACACTCCCTTCTCCCAGCATCGCCCCACTCATGCCGCCGGCCTGTGATCCCTCACCCTCCTCCACCCTCCTGGTGAGCTACATTCGGCCTAGAAGACTGACCTTAAAGATTCAAGACGAACTCCCATTTTAACATTAAAAATTCTTTTATTTTCCTCCTCTAAATTTGGGGTGCGTCTTATAGTCCAAAAACTACAGTATCTTTGCTGCATTAGTGCAATCAGATTGCAATTCATGCTGCTTGCGATATGGACAATATGAATCGCTTAACAGATCCATTTAACCAAGAGTCCATCCATGACCTCATTCTTTAACCAATTAAGCAGCCAAAAATAAACAGTGCAACACAGAGTCTAGAGGCTATTGATGAATTTGAATGAAACACAATTGCAAACGGAGTTTTAGTAAAAACTATTTGCATTTTAGTAAGAAAAAAATACTCTATAAAGGTAGACAAGCCCTTTAAGATTTTGCGCCGAGCAGTTCAATGAAAGTCTATAGCCAAAGTCTATCCTCATTTTTTCCTACTTTGTGTCTCTCTTTTTGTATAGATTGTGGAAGAGCACGGGAGTGTTGAGCAGAGTCGTAGAGCGCAAGCAGAGCCCATTAATCTGGATAGCTGTCTCCGCGCCTTTACCACTGAGGAGGAGCTGGGGGAGGATGAAATGTATTATTGTTCCAAATGTAAAACCCATTGTTTAGCTACCAAGAAACTTGACCTTTGGAGGCTCCCTCCAATTCTGGTACCTTTTTTTCGTTCTTTTCATGAATAGTTTAAATCAACATTTGAGATCTGTGCATAACTGTCTTATCCTGACAAAATGCCAAAAATTGTATGGGTAAAATTATATATCATCTGTGAGTGGCGGGAGTGAGTATGACTTGCCTTTTTTAACTCATTTTAAATCATTTTTTTTGATGTTGGCTTCTTCACTAACGCCGTGTCACCAATGTTATTATATTTTAATAAGGTAATAAAGCCGGCACACTGGGACTGTGTTCGAGGAAAGGATGACGTCCTCAAATGCAGAGATTAAAACCTCAGCACCAAATGAGACAAAATTTGGCACCACAGAAATAATCCAATGTTTCGTCCTCTTTGAGACCTTTGTCAGGCATATCTGTTATGTAGAAGAAATGTAATTTAGAACGCATACAGTATATATGTTACAGGCAATGTATGAAAACTCGGCATTCTATAGAATACCTAGGCAATGTATACAATCCCTGTCGTTTTCAGGCAAGTTATGAAATATCTGCGTTCTATACTTTTTCTAGGCAGTACATAAAATGTCTAGGTATTATAAAGAATGACAAGAACTGCTCAGGCAAGCGATGAAATATCTGCATTGTTCTATACTTTTCATATGCATTACATAAAATGTGTAGGTAGGATAAAGAATGACAAGAACTGCTCAGGGCAATGTTTGATATAATGCCCAGATTGGAAACGTTAGCCATTAGATAAAATGTCTAGGTGCCCAGATTGGAAAAGTTAGCCATTACATAAAATGTCTAGGTGCTCAGATTGGAAAAGTTAGCCATTACATAAAATATCTAGGTATTGTAAAGAATGAAAATAACTGCTCAGGGCAAAGTCTAATATAATGCCCAGATTGGAAATGTCTTTAGTAACAAACAGTCAAAAAACTAATGAAAGAAGAAATCCTAAATGGAGAACAGAATATATTTACTGGGAAAACACAAAGAAACAGAAGTGTCATTCCTGACTATTAGTCTTTAGTAACAAACAGTCAAAAACATGAAAGAAGAAATGCAAAATGAACAACAGAATATCTTTGCTGGGGAAAAAAAAAGGAATCAGAAGTGTCATTCCTATTTGTTGCAGCACGGGAGGCTAGAATGGCATTTTAATGCCAAGGGCAACTGAGCCAGTTTCACAGATCTGCTGCTGCCTGCTCTGTCCACCTACTTTTTGGACGGACCACCCCTGTAGTATTCTACACTCTGTCTGTTTGTTTGTCATTTAGGTATTCTATAGAATGACTAAAAAATGTATGAACATCTGATGTGTTTCATTCTTTGACGACCCATTTCCGGCATTGTATACATTGCCTAGGTATTCTATAGAATGCCTGTTTTTACACATTGCCGGTAACATATACAATATTTAGATAATAAAATAATATCAGTAAGCAGATGTATACATGTGTACAAAAATTGATGAAAGAACCTTATAAGGTAATGGAGGGATGTTTGCTTCTACCCCCTATTAGACGCTTTTCCTTCCTTCCTTCTTCTCTTTCTTTTCTTTCTTTCTCTCTTTTTTACTAATATCATCTTTCTCTTCTCCCCTTTTCTTCTGAATTCCCTTCTTTTTCGTTTCCCACCTCCTTTACCTTTTCTCTCACCATTATTTTGTACATATGTATATCTATGCTTACTGATGTTATTGTTACACTTACAATATTTACATAATACTATAAAATATATATGTATTGTGCGTGTTCTAAATTACATTCCCTGTACATAACTTATATCCTTGACAAAAGCCTCGAACAGGTCAAAAATTTGGATTATTTCTGTGGTGCCAAATTGAGATAAAACTTTACTTTTTGTAGCATTATTGAGCCAATTTTGTTTCACTTGGTGCTGAGGTTGTTATAGGTTATGTGTTATTGGAAATAGATTCTGGATTTCATCATTGACCTGTTGTGAAATAGAAATGTAGAGTTCTGTAAATTAACCCCTTCACGACGGGGGCCACTTTCCGTTTTTGCATCTTCATTTTTTTCTTCCCCTTTTTCTCATAGCCATAACTTTTTTTTTAATTTATTAGGTTTTAATTTATTTATTTTATTTTTTTTAAACATTATTTTTTTACTTTTCACTATTTTTAATAATCCCCATAAGGGACTTGAAGCTGAGATCATCTGATCACTTGTGCTGTATACCGTAATGCTATAGCATTGCTGCATATAGTGAAAATTAGTCTCCTTTGAAGCCCGGCCACAGGCAGGTTTTCACTGAAGTGCTGTTATGACAAGCACGGAGGATTTCTGTCATTGCAACCCATCGGTGACTCGTGATCTTATCACGGGTGCGCCAATGGGAGCTTAAAATAAATAGGAAGAAAAGAGTATGCTACTGAACCAGGATCACCAAAGATAATAATCTTTATTACACAAAATACAAGACATTTGCCCTTGGGCTACAGAATACCAAATTGAAGAGTCCATGATGGGGCTAGCACCAATCCCCACAAAAAAGACTGCACTCAGTGCATAGAAATAAAGTGCTAATATTGAGTGGTTGCACAAATGATATGGCAGAAACAGGAGATATAGACAGTAAACAAAAAAAAAATACCATCCAAAGAGAGTGCTAAAGAGATCAAGATGTTCAAGCACATGAACAACCGCAAAGCAGAATAAATTAGAAAAATAAAAACATGGATTAGTGAAAGAGGTTGTTACTTGAATAGTATTCTGAGCATTGTGTCAATGACCAATATATGAAAACCATATGTAAAGGAATAAAGCAGTTAGGGTATGCCAGATGGAATATAGGAGGAGGGAAGAGACCCCACATCTATCGCCACCTGCAGTATGGCTTTTTCAAGGGTGAATCACATGTTTACAATGTGTTGTAGACACTTTTTATGACCTCAAAAAACAGACCAGCACCTCCTATCAAATTAAAGCAAGTGTGAACAGGTGTAAGCTCTATGACTGCATAATACACAAACAAAAGAATATAGCAGATGTATGCAAACCTTGAATATATGAAATTTAAACTGCTTTACTGGTTTATAAACTATACTAAAACTTAATAAACATGCCTCTCCTGTGCTAAAAGCCTACAAATTTAAGGAGCTGGTAGGATCCAGCACTAATTGAAAACCTTTTTTATGACTTGCCCAACTAGGTGGTGTGTCTTATCAGAAAAGAGGAGTGGTGTAACATGCAACACTATAAAATACTTAAGATATGACCGATTTATGAAATCGCATGAATCATCATGATAAATCTGGTGCATTTTACCAGTCTTTTTTAAGTTTGCACTGTCTAAGAATTAGTTTTCCATGAATATACTTCATTATAAATTATTTTTTTTAACCATTTCTTCTTTTTTTATTAACTTCTAAAGATCATCCACTTGAAGCGATTCCAGTTTGTGAATGGTCGCTGGATAAAGTCTCAAAAAATTGTCAAATTTCCCCGAGAGAAGTTTGACCCAAGTGCTTTTTTGGTACCTCGCGGGCCAGAACAGTTCCAGAAAAGGAAACCAAGACTTCAGGGTGATGATCAATTGGAAAAATGTTCATCGCAGGGAGACCTGAAGAAGCAGGAACTGGCAAACATAAGTCATGCAGGAGATGGGGATGTGCATGTGAAAATTCAGCCTGTAATCAGTTCTTCCAATTCAAATCATAGTAAAGGTAGGAAAATGATTCTAAAAGCAAAAGTGGGCAAAGGGTTAACTGTTCTCTACATGAGAAGTCACACGTCCCGGTACCAAGTCTTTACAAGTGGGTGTTTTTTTATCTGATTTTATTCTATTAAACAATAAAATTATTTATTGGGGTATTTTGCATTTTTGAAAACTATATGAGAAGTCATGCAGCACTTATGTCCTTGCTTAAAGGGGTTGTCCACTAATAGGACAACCCCTTCTTAAATGCTATTTTCCTCTTTGTAAAGTTAAAAATACCCTATACTGACCTCCCATACCTGATGTGTTCCAGTGATGCCAGGTCTCTTGGAACTTATATGATCTTGTAATGCCATGTGAACTTTGGATGTCCAAAGGAAGTGAGAGCACAGCAGCCCATTATATACATGCTGATATATTTCTTTTTTTTTTCGTTAAAAAATAATAATTTATTATAATAATTTTTATTTATATAGCGCCAACGTATTCCACAGCGCTTAACAATTCAGAGGGGACATGTACAGACAATATGAGACATAACAAAATTCAGATACCAAGAGGAGTGAGGGCCCTGCTCGTAAGCTTACAGTCTATGAGGAAATAGGGGACGCACAAAAGGTGAATGAGGGGGGAATAAAATAAAAGGGTTATTCCCAACATAATAAGTTATCTCCTATTCACAGAATAGAAGATAATTTGCTAGTCACAGGAATAGTCTAGTCCTGTCCACAGTTTCTCCGGACGTCTCATAGATAGTGAATGGAGCGGAGGCCAAACATACACACCTCCATTCCATTGAGGATAGGACTATGCAGATTCAAATTCCCATGTTTCAGAGCCCTGATCGTTGTCAGACCCAGTGGACAGACCCCAAGTGATCAGTAATTTATTCCTTAACCCTCAGGTTTTGGGTACAAAGTCTTAAGGCCACTTTACACGCAGCGACATTGCTAGCGATCGCACCCGCCACCGTCATTCGTGCGTCACGGGCAAATCGCTGCCCGTGGCGAACAATATCGCTGGTACACGTCACACCAACATACCTTCCTAACAACGTCGCTGTGGCTGGTGAACAAACTCTTTTAAGGGGGCGGTTCGTGTGGCGTCACAGCGACGTTACACAGCGGGCCACCAATAGAAGCGGAGGGGAGGAGGGCAGCCAAATTAACGTCACTCCCACCTCGTTGCTGGAGGACGCAGGAACGCTGTTGTTCGTCGTTCCCGGAGTGTCATACGTAGCGATGTGTGCTGCCTCAGGAACGACGAACAACCTGCATCCAAAACAAGCAACGTTATTTTGAAAATGAACGACGTGTCAACAATCAACGATTTGTGCCGCTTTTCGGATCGTTAACGGTCGCTCGTAGGTGTCACAGGCAACGACATCGCTAACGAAGCCGGATGTGCTTCACAAATTCCGTGACCCCAGCGATATCTCATTAGCGATGTCGTTGCGTGTAACGGGGCCTTTAGGCCATCTCATCTGTTATACCCTTATACATATTTAGCAGTAGATAGGTTTACAATCATTAGATTTGTAACTTTTAATGTAAGTGGTCTGATGGCGTTTAAAGCACCACTCCAGCACTTCTCTTTTTTTGCAGCACTGGAGTGTTACTTTTAACATAAGGTCTCTGCCCCTAGTATTACAGTTAGGTCCAGAAATATTTGGACAGTGACACAATTTTCGCGAGTTGGGCTCTGCATGCCACCACATTGGATTTGAAATGAAACCTCTACAACAGAATTCAAGTGCAGATTGTAACGTTTAATTTGAAGGTTTGAACAAAAATATCTGATAGAAATTGTAGGAATTGTACATATTTCTTTACAAACACTCCACATTTTAGGAGGTCAAAAGTAATTGGACAAATAAACCAAACCCAAACAAAATATTTTTTTTTTTCAATATTTTGTTGCGAATCCTTTGGAGGCAATCACTGCCTTAAGTCTGGAACCCATGGACATCACCAAACGCTGGGTTTCCTCCTTCTTAATGCTTTGCCAGGCCTTTACAGCCACAGCCTTCAGGTCTTGCTTGTTTGTGGGTCTTTCCGTCTTAAGTCTGGATTTGAGCAAGTGAAATGCATGCTCAATTGGGTTAAGATCTGGTGATTGACTTGGCCATTGCAGAAGGATCCACTTTTTTGCACTCATGAACTCCTGGGTAGCTTTGGCTGCATGCTTGGGGTCACTGTCCATCTGTACTATGAAGCGCCGTCCGATCAACTTTGCGGCATTTGGCTGAATCTGGGCTGAAAGTATATCCCGGTACACTTCTGAATTCATCCGGCTACTCTTGTCTGCTGTTATGTCATCAATAAACACAAGTGACCCAGTGCCATTGAAAGCCATGCATGCCCATGCCATCACGTTGCCTCCACCATGTTTTACAGAGGATGTGGTGTGCCTTGGATCATGTGCCGTTCCCTTTCTTCTCCAAACTTTTTTCTTCCCATCATTCTGGTACAGGTTGATCTTTGTCTCATCTGTCCATAGAATACTTTTCCAGAACTGAGCTGGCTTCATGAGGTGTTTTTCAGCAAATTTAACTCTGGCCTGTCTATTTTTGGAATTGATGAATGGTTTGCATCTAGATGTGAACCCTTTGTATTTACTTTCATGGAGTCTTCTCTTTACTGTTGACTTAGAGACAGATACACCTACTTCACTGAGAGTGTTCTGGACTTCAGTTGATGTTGTGAACGGGTTCTTCTTCACCAAAGAAAGTATGCGGCGATCATCCACCACTGTTGTCATCCGTGGACGCCCAGGCCTTTTTGAGTTCCCAAGCTCACCAGTCAATTCCTTTTTTCTCAGAATGTACCCGACTGTTGATTTTGCTACTCCAAGCATGTCTGCTATCTCTCTGATGGATTTTTTCTTTTTTTTCAGCCTCAGGATGTTCTGCTTCACCTCAATTGAGAGTTCCTTAGACCGCATGTTGTCTGGTCACAGCAACAGCTTCCAAATGCAAAACCACACACCTGTAATCAACCCCAGACCTTTTAACTACTTCATTGATTACAGGTTAACGAGGGAGACACCTTCAGAGTTAATTGCAGCCCTTAGAATCCCTTGTCCAATTATTTTTGGTCCCTTGAAAAAGAGGAGGCTATGCATTACAGAGCTATGATTCCTAAACCCTTTCTCCGATTTGGATGTGAAAACTCTCATATTGCAGCTGGGAGTGTGCACTTTCAGCCCATATTATATATATAATTGTATTTCTGAACATGTTTTTGTAAACCGCTAAAATAACAAAACTTGTGTCACTGTCCAAATATTTCTGGACCTAACTGTATACTTGCCCTCCAGCATCTTCACCTTTTTTCAAGCGCCACTCAATCCGTGACGCCATCTTGTGACCACAACTTCTGACTGGCCAGAAGTTACTTCACAAACTCTCAGTACAACTCTGAGGACCAGAATGAGGCTCTCATAGACTTACATTAACTTGTGACCGCTGACTCACTCCATGGAACACTGGAGCAGCTGACAGATCACAAACTGGAAAAGACCGTCTGAAGCGGCGCTGATAGCAGATGAAGACCCCGGAGGGGCAGGGGACTTAAAGTAGAAGCACCACTCCAGAGCTAAAATAAAAAAAAAGAATGCTGGAGTGGTACTTTACCCAAATTCCTTCAAGAATATTATGTTTATTTCTTCATCACTCATGCTGCGACTAAATGTTTGAAAGGGATTATACTGAAGTTGTGAATTTATTTATTTTTTTTGGTCAATTTTATATATTATAACTTCCATTAACATCTTTGTTTTCAGCATCTCCTTTACAGGGAAGGAAAGCTGCTTCAAGCTCATCTAGTAAAAACAATAGTCCCAACAACAGCCCCAAAACCCAGGGAAGGAGCAAAGGCCGTCTCCGTTTACCTCAGCTTGGAGGCAAAAAGCTCTCAAGCAGTAAAGAAAACTTGGATCAAAGCAAAGACAATGGCTTAGATAATGAAGCAAGAGAGACTTTGGAAGCCGTCGATTCTATGAAAGGACATCTTTTAGGTGGAAGTCAAACAGAATTAGCTGCAAATCAGGACTCTCAGCCAGTTTTAACCAACGGACTGAATCATGAGCAGAACACATGCAACAACACTCAGATCGATAACCACATAAGGGAAGAAGAGGATATCACTGACGACCAAAGAGAAGACGCCTGCTGTCAGCCTATCTATAACCTTTATGCAATTTCGGTATGTAAAACCTATATGAATGCTAAGGCTAGGTTCACATTTCCGTTGTTTTCCATCAGTCACATGCGTTGCTTGACGCTTGTGACTGATGCGTTGTACAACGGATTACAAGAATAAGGCTATGTGCCCACGCTGCGGATTTACCGCGGATTTTGCCACGGATTTGCCGCGGATTTGCCGCGGATTTCCCGAAAGCATTTTTGGAAATGCTGTGTCCATGCTGCGGATTTTTCCGCTGCGGATTTGCCGCGGATTTTGATCCGGAAAAATCTGCAGCATGTCAATTGTTTGTTGCAGATTTGGTGCGGATTTTGGGTATAGAATGGGGAAAAAAAAAATAAAAATCCGCGGCAAATCCGCGGGTGCGGATTTGCCGCGAAAGTCGCGGATTTTCATGCAGAATAATCCGCAGGTACATTCTACCGTGGACACATAGCCTAAGAACTAATTGTCTGACTCCGTTGTAAAATGTGAGAGAGAGAGCGATCAGCTGATCGTTCACAATAGCCTGCTATTGAGAGCGATCAGCTGATCGCTCTCATTAGCTGGCTGCCGGGTGGCGGCCGCCAGGTGATCAGCTGATCGCTCACAGCAGCCGGCCGCTGGGTGATCAGCTGATCGCTCACAGAAGGCGGCTGCCGGGCGATCAGCTGATCGTTCGGCCGCTGAGAGAGAGCATGTGCAGCGAAATAAAGAGGATTCCGCTGCTCAAAAAACGCTGCATGCTGCGTTCCTGCCACCCGACGGTCAGTCGTTCCACAACTGATCAGTCGGGCGGAGGATGCAACGCAGCGTCATCAGTCACATACAAGTATATGGGAACAACGGAATCCGCCAAACGGATTCCGTTGTTTACCAGAGCCACGGATTGTGACTGATACAAATTGACGGAAATGTGAACCAGGCCTAAGGTGTAATGTGATACAATGTGGCTTTCCTTTTTTTCTTTGCAGAACACTGATCAAAAACAATCTGGAAATTACCATCATATCAATCTGAATAATCAATATTGGATGTAAAAACTATTAGTATTAATAGATATCATACACTACTGGAGTCCCAACAACAACATATATACTTGTATATGACTCCTAAAGTAGAACTTGAAAATATATAAATGACAAAAAAATTATTTATATTTCAAATTTTATTCCCATACACCTGAAGATAGGATTAAAAAAAACACCAAAACAACAAAATGCAGTGTTGTCAATGGCATGTTACATAATGGCATGGAAAGTACATTAAAGATACATAATGGTTGCTTAAGCTAAAGTTAAAAAAAAAAAAGGGCATTACAATGTTTGCACAAGCACAAAATTCATAATAATTAAATGGACAGGGACCCACAAAAAGGATAATAGCCAGTATAACACTGTTCAATTACTTGCAAGTATATCAATGACAGAGGAAATCTTATCCACAAGATAATTAACCCCTTAACGACCGCGGGCCGTAAAATTACGTCCTAAATGACATAATCTTACTGCCCGCGGTCCTCCGGCGGCAGCATGCCGCGATCGGCACACATCTCAGCTGATTTTCACAGCTGAGATGTGTGCCTGCTAGGCACGAGCAGAATCGTTATCTGCTCGTGCCGATTAACCCCTTATAATGGCGCTGTCAATACATGACAGCGCCATTATAAGCGCAATCGCGGTAAAGTTTTACTTACCGCCGAAACCGGAAGTCACGTGACGCGATCACGTGACTCCCGATAGTTGTCATGGTAGTACAGGGTCATGTGATGACTCCTGTACTACACATGAATTGGTTTCACTTTCGCTGTGCCCGGGGCACAGCAAAAGAGAAAGACAGCGTATCTGCTGTTTACAGCCTTCCAGCTGTGATCAGCAGATACTGCAGAGCGATCGGAATGCTGATCGCAATAGCCCCCTAGGGGGACTAGTAAAATAAAAAAAAAAAGTAAAAAAATAAGTTTTAAAAAATTAAAAAAAAACAAAAAAACCTAAAAGTTCAAATCACCCCCCATTCGCCCCATTGAAAATTAAAGGGTTAAAAATATAAAAAATATACACACATTTGGTATCGCCGCGTTCAGAAACGCCCGATCTATCAAAATATAAAATCAATTAATCTGATCAGTAAACGGCGTAGCGGCAAAAAAATTCCAAACGCCAAAACGACGTTTTTTTGTCGCCACAACTTTTGCGCAAAATGCAATAAGAGGCGATCAAAACGTAGCATCTGCGCAAAAATGGTACCGTTAAAAACGTCAGCTCGAGACGCAAAAAATAAGCCGTCATTGAGCCTAAGATCCCGAAAAATGAGAACGCTACGGGTCACGGAATATGGCGTAAAACGTGCGCCACTTTTTTCGGACAAACTTCCGATTTTTTTTTAACCCCTTATATAAAAGTAAACCTATACATGTTTGGTGTCTACGAACTCGCACTGACCTGAGGCATCACACCCACACATCAGTTTTACCATATAGTGAACACAGTGAATAAAATATCTCAAAAACCATAGTGCTGTCGCACTTTTTTTGCAATTTTTCAGCATTTGGAATTTTTTTGCCATTTTCTAGTACACAATATGGTAAAACTGATGGTTTCATTTAAAAGTACAGCTCGTTCCGCAAAAAATGAGCTCTCACATGACCATATTGACTGAAAAATAAAAAAGTTACGTCTTTCAGAAAAAGAATGGCGAAAAAAAAAAACGGAAAGCGAAAAATCGGCCGGTCGTGAAAGGGTTAATAAACAGCAAGAAATTCAGCAATCAATGAATCTAATAAAGTGCAAAGACAGATTTCCCCACCAGACTGCGCCATAGTAAATGTGCCATTAATTAGGCCACACCACAATTTGCACCCAATTGAACACTGCTGTGCTGGGGGACATATAAGCTGTATAACGTGACCTTGGACACTGCCCTAGAACCTCCTGACAAAGCTGTAGGCGAAACGTGCATCGGGGCACTGGTCAGTGTGGTCTAAATACAAGCACATTTACTATGGGACAGTCTGGGTAAATCTGTCTTTCTTCAGCGCTCTATTGGGAGACCCAGACGATTGGGTGTATAGCACTGCCTCCGGAGGCCACACAAAGCAATTACACTAAAAAGTGTAAGGCCCCTCCCCTTCTGGCTATACACCCCCAGTGGGATCACTGGCTCACCAGTTTTCTGCTTTGTGCGAAGGAGGTCAGACATCCACGCATAGCTCCACTGTTTGTAGTCAGCAGTAGCTGCTGGCTATATCGGATGGAAGAAAAGAGGGCCCATATGGGGCCCCCAGCATGCTCCCTTCTCACCCGCGGTGGTGCTTGTAAGGTTGAGGTACCTATTGCTGGTACAGAGGCTGGAGCCCACATGCTGTTTTCCTTCCACATCCCCTTAGGGCTCTGTGGAAGTGGGATCTTACCGGCCTCCAAGCCCTGAGGCCGGGCTCCATCCACAGACCCATA
This sequence comes from Anomaloglossus baeobatrachus, assembly GCF_048569485.1. Lineage (NCBI taxonomy): Eukaryota > Metazoa > Chordata > Amphibia > Anura > Aromobatidae > Anomaloglossus > Anomaloglossus baeobatrachus. The sequence goes on from NC_134354.1 coordinate 434,655,296, forward strand.
GAACCTGCTGGATTTTGAGCGGGAGTGCCGTTCAGGGACAAGGCCCTGCAACTTTCAGGTACTCTGTGTCCCCGGCAGGCACGGACGCTCTCAAGGCTTGCTGAGCGTTATAGTGCGCCGGGGACAGTAGCGCTGGGGTTAGGTCACTGCAGCTTTGCTGAGTGACGTTACATGTTGGGAACTACTGCGCCGACCGCTACTGGAGCGGCGGCGCAGCTGCGACTTGTGGTGCGCCGGGGACTTTGCGCCGACCGCGCTTTTACGGCGGCGGCGCTTCTGACTTTAGCCCCCGGCTTCTGCGGCCTAGCGCCGCTTCGTTCCCGCCCCCACCCTGTCAATCAGGGTAGGGGAGAGACGCTGCTCAATCGGCAGCGCCGAGGGCTGGAGCTTTATTTACATGCTCCAGCCCTCTCACTAGGCACAGTGGGAAGCAGGCTTCCCGCTCTTCGTCTGTATACGCCCAGGGCCCGCCCCCCCTCTCCACAAGGACGCCGGCAGCCATTACACATGCGGTCTGGCTGGGGAAAGGCAGCAGGCTCTGGGAGACCCAGACTAAAGGGATTTCGGCGACCACACACCCGCTCCTAAGCGGGCGGTAAGCTGCACTTAGTGCTGGCCCCACTTGTGCCTCAGTGTTATATTAGTGTACTTTTTTCTTAGTACCATATATATATATATAGTTGCACTGTAAGGTCGCTTCTTGGCTGGACACCCTGTACTGCTCTGAGGAGGCAGCAACATGTCATCCGCAAAACGCAAGGGTGCCAAGGCACAGGCTGTGTACACTGTTTGTACTGCATGTGGGGCTGATCTACCGGCAGGCTCCAAAGACTCACATTGTATGCAATGTTCAGTCCCAGTGGCACTCCGTCAGCCAGAGCCTAATGTGGTGGTAGCCCAGGCAGAGACGCCTGTGAACCCTGCCCCGGTGACGGGGACAGACTTTGCAGTTTTTGCTGACAAAATGTCTGTGACTATGTTAAAAATCCTGGAGACCTTGCAGTCCAGGCCAGTTACTCAGACCATGGACACTGCTGTGTCTATGCTCTCCGGTCCCCCTCAGTTGGAACTAATCCGTACTTCAAGGGGGTCTCAAGCATCACAGGCTGAAGTCTCTGACTCAGATGACAGTCCCAGGCAGCCTAAGCGAGCTCGCTGGGAAAGACCCTCCACGTCCTCACACTGCTCAGGGTCTCAGCGAGAAGAGTCTCTCTGTGATGAGACTGAGGACGGGGATCAGGATTCTAATCCTGAGGCCCCTCTCAATCTGGATGCCCCTGATGGTGACGCCATGGTTAATGACCTTATATCGGCAATTAATAGACTGTTGGATATTTCTCCCCCAGCCCCTTCTGAAGAGGAGGCAGCGGCACAGCAGGAGAAGTTCCATTTCCTGTATCCCAAGCGTAAATTAAGTGCTTTTTTGGACCACTCTGACTTCAGAGAATCGATCCAGAAACACGACGCTCATCCAGATAAGCGTTTCTCTAAACGTTCTAGGGATACCCGTTACCCTTTTCCTGCTGAGGTGACCAAACGCTGGACCCAGTGTCCAAAGGTGGATCCCCCAATTTCCAAGCTTGCGGCTAGATCCATAGTCGCAGTAGAGGATGGCGCTTCACTTAAAGATGCCAACGACAGACAGATGGACCTTTGGTTGAAATCTGTCTATGAAGCTATCGGCGCGTCGTTTGCTCCAGCATTCGCGGCCGTGTGGGCACTCCAAGCTATTTCAGCTGGTTTAGCACAGGTGGATGCTATCATACATCCAGCAGTGCCGCAGGTGGCGCCCCTAACTTCGCAAATGTCTGCGTTTGCGACCTATGCTATCAATGCTGTCCTAGAATCTACGAGCCGTACCGCTATGGCGTCCGCCAATTCGGTGGTTTTGCGCAGAGCCTTGTGGTTAAAGGACTGGAAAGCAGATGCTGGTTCCAAAAAATGCTTAACCAGCTTGCCATTATCCAGAGACAGACTGTTTGGTGAGCCATTGGCTGAAATCATAAAACAGTCCAAGGGTAAGGACTCTTCCTTACCACAGCCCAGAGCAAGTAAGCCTCAACAGAAAAAGTGGCAGTCGAAGTTTCGGTCCTTTCGAGGCTCGGGCAAGGCCCAATTCTCCTCGTCCAAAAGGACTCAGAAAGAACAAGGGAGCTCAGATTCCTGGCGGGCTCACTCACGTCCCAGGAAAGCAAATGGAGGAACCGCTTCCAAAGCGGCTACCTCATGACTTTCGGCCTCCTCCCTCCGCATCCTCGGTCGGTGGCAGGCTCTCCCGCTTTTGCGACATTTGGCTGTCACAGGTCAAGGACCGGTGGGTAACAGACATTTTGTCTCGCGGGTACAGAATCGAGTTCAGTTCTCGACCTCCGCTTCGGTTCTTCAGAACCTCCCCACACCCCAACCGAGCAGATGCCCTGCTGCAGGCGGTGGACTCTCTAAGAGCAGAAGGAGTCGTGATCCCTGTCCCCCCTCAGGAACGGGGGCGAGGATTTTACTCCAATCTCTTTGTGGTTCCAAAAAAGGACGGCTCCTTCCGTCCTGTTCTGGACCTAAAACTGCTCAACAAGCATGTGAACGCCAGGCGGTTCCGGATGGAATCCCTCCGCTCAGTCATTGCCTCAATGTCTCAAGGAGATTTCATAGCATCAATAGACATCAAAGATGCTTATCTCCACGTGCCGATTGCTACAGAGCACCAACGCTTTCTACGCTTCGTGATAGGAGACGACCATCTTCAGTTCGTAGCTCTGCCATTCGGTCTGGCGACACCCCCTCGGGTGTTCACCAAGATCATGGCGGCAGTGGTAGCAGTCTTGCACTCTCACGGACACTCTGTGATCCCTTACTTGGACGATCTACTGGTCAAGGCACCCTCTCAAGAGGCATGCCAACTCAGCCTGAATGTTGCACTGGAGACTCTACAGGCGTTCGGGTGGATCATCAACTTCCCAAAGTCAAATCTGTCACCGACCCAATCACTAACGTATCTTGGCATGGAGTTTCATACTCTCTCAGCGATAGTGAAGCTTCCGCTGGACAAGCAGCGGTCACTACAGACAGGGGTGCAGGCTCTCCTTCAAAGTCAGTCGCACTCCTTTAGACGCCTCATGCACTTCCTCGGGAAGATGGTGGCGGCAATAGAGGCGGTTCCGTTTGCGCAGTTTCATCTGCGTCCACTTCAATGGGACATTCTCCGCCAATGGGACGGGAAGTCAACATCCCTAGACAGGAAAGTCTCCCTTTCCCAGACGACCAAGGACTCTCTGCAGTGGTGGCTTCTTCCCACCTCATTATCACAGGGAAGATCCTTCCTACCACCGTCTTGGGCGGTGGTCACGACAGACGCGAGTCTGTCAGGGTGGGGAGCAGTTTTTCTCCACCACAGGGCTCAGGGTACGTGGACTCGGCAGGAGTCCACCCTTCAGATCAATGTTCTGGAAATCAGAGCAGTGTATCTTGCCCTACTAGCCTTCCAGCAGTGGCTGGAGGGAAAGCAGATCCGAATTCAGTCGGACAACTCCACAGCGGTGGCATACATCAACCACCAAGGGGGGACACGCAGTCGGCAAGCCTTCCAGGAAGTCCGGCGGATTCTGATGTGGGTGGAAGCCACAGCCTCCACCATATCCGCAGTACACATCCCCGGCGTAGAAAACTGGGAAGCAGACTTCCTCAGTCGCCAGGGCATGGACGCAGGGGAATGGTCCCTTCACCCAGACGTGTTTCAGGAAATCTGTCGCCGCTGGGGGGTGCCGGATGTCGACCTAATGGCGTCACGGCACAACAACAAGGTCCCAACCTTCATGGCACGGTCTCGCGATCAAAGAGCGCTGGCGGCAGACGCCCTAGTGCAAGATTGGTCGCAGTTCCGGCTCCCTTATGTGTTTCCACCTCTGGCACTCTTGCCCAGAGGGCTACGCAAGATCAGATCCGATTGCAGCCGCGCCATACTTGTCGCCCCAGACTGGCCGAGGAGGGCGTGGTATCCGGATCTGTGGCAGCTCACGGTCGGCCAACCGTGGGCACTTCCAGACCGACCAGACTTACTGTCCCAAGGGCCGTTTTTCCATCGGAATTCTGCGGCCCTGAACCTGACTGTGTGGCCATTGAGTCCTGGATCCTAGCGTCTTCAGGATTGTCCCAAGGGGTCGTGGCCACCATGAGACAGGCTAGGAAGCCCACGTCCGCTAAGATCTACCACAGAACGTGGAGGATATTCTTATCCTGGTCCTCTGCTCAGGGAGTGTCTCCCTGGCCATTTGCATTGCCTACCTTTCTTTCTTTCCTGCAATCTGGGTTGGAAAAAGGTTTGTCGCTCAGCTCCCTTAAAGGTCAGGTCTCGGCGCTATCCGTCTTTTTTCAGAGGCGTTTGGCACGCCTGCCTAAGGTGCGCACGTTCCTGCAGGGGGTTTGTCATATTGTACCCCCGTACAAGCGGCCGTTAGATCCATGGGATCTGAACAGGGTACTAGTTGCCCTCCAGAAGCCGCCCTTCGAGCCTCTGAGGGAGGTTTCACTTTCTAGACTATCACAGAAAGTGGCTTTTCTGGTAGCGATCACATCTCTTCGGAGAGTGTCTGAGCTGGCAGCACTATCATCCAAGGCTCCCTTCCTGGTCTTCCACCAGGACAAGGTTGTGCTGCGCCCCATTCAGGAGTTTCTCCCGAAGGTGGTATCCTCTTTTCATCTTAATCAGGATATCTCTTTGCCTTCGTTTTGTCCTCATGCAGTTCATCGGTATGAGAAGGACTTACATTTGTTAGATCTGGTGAGAGCACTCAGAATCTACATTTCCCGCACGGCGCCCTTGCGCCGTTCGGATGCACTCTTTGTCCTTGTCGCTGGTCAGCGCAAAGGGTCGCAGGCTTCTAAGGCCACCCTGGCTCGATGGATCAAAGAACCAATTCTTGAAGCCTACCGTTCTGCTGGGCTTCCGGTTCCATCAGGGCTGAAGGCCCATTCTACCAGAGCCGTGGGTGCATCCTGGGCATTACGACACCAGGCTACGGCTCAACAGGTGTGCCAGGCAGCTACCTGGTCGAGTCTGCACACTTTCACCAAACATTATCAGGTGCATACCTATGCTTCGGCGGACGCCAGCCTAGGTAGAAGAGTCCTGCAGGCGGCAGTTGCCTCCCCGTAGGGGAGGGCTGTCTTGCAGCTCTAACATGAGGTATTTCTTTACCCACCCAGGGACAGCTTTTGGACGTCCCAATCGTCTGGGTCTCCCAATAGAGCGCTGAAGAAGAAGGGAATTTTGTTACTTACCGTAAATTCCTTTTCTTCTAGCTCTTATTGGGAGACCCAGCACCCGCCCTGTTGTCCTTCGGGATTTTTGGTTTGTTTGCGGGTACACATGTTGTTCATGTTGAACGGTTTTCAGTTCTCCGTTGTTACTCGGAGAGAATTTGTTTAAACCAGTTATTGGCTTTCCTCCTTCTTGCTTTTGCACTAAAACTGGTGAGCCAGTGATCCCACTGGGGGTGTATAGCCAGAAGGGGAGGGGCCTTACACTTTTTAGTGTAATTGCTTTGTGTGGCCTCCGGAGGCAGTGCTATACACCCAATCGTCTGGGTCTCCCAATAAGAGCTAGAAGAAAAGGAATTTACGGTAAGTAACAAAATTCCCTTCTTGCACTGTTGCACTTTATTAGTCATTGATTGCTGGATTTCTTGATATTTATTATCTTGTGGATTAGATTCTCTCTTGTCATTACTTGCTATTATTTGAATAGTGTTATATTGATTATTATTTTTGTGCGTCTTTGTCCATTTAATTATTATGAATTTTGTGCTAGTGCAAGCATTGTAACCCCCTTTTTGCACTATATCTTATGCAGCTATTATGTTATATCAACATGGTTTGCTTGTTAAAATGTTATGTTAGGCGTTAATTGTTCTTTTCATAAGCATTGCCATAAAATTATATCCTCTGCTTAGCTACAGTATTTCACAAAAGAGAGTACACCACTCACATTTTTGTAAATATTTTATATCTTTTCATGGGACAACACTGAAGCTATGACACTTTGATACAATGTAGTCAGTGTAGAACTTGTATAAATGTAAATTTGGTGTGCCCTCTAAATAACTCAACACACAGTGATTAATGTCCAAACCGCTGGCAGCAAAAGTGAGTACCCCCGAAGAGAAAATGGCCAAATTGTGCCCAAATAGTCATTTTTTTTTTTCTTCCTGGTGTCAAGACTCGTATGTATTACAAGTTATCAGGTATGGATGGGGAGCAGGTGTGTCTCACACTCTTTGATACTGGTCACTGAAAGTTCAACATGGCACCTCATGGCAAAGAATTGTCTGAGGATCTGAAAAAAATAATTGTTGTCTACATAAAGATGGCCAAGACAATAAGAACATTGCCAATGCGCTGAAACTGAGCTGCAGCATAGTGGCCAAGACCATACAGGGGTTTAACAAGACAGGCTCCACTTAATACAGGCCTCACCGTGGTCGACTAAAGAAGTTGAGTGCATGTGCTCAATGTCATATCCAGAGGTAGTCTTTTCAAAATAGACGTTTGAGTGCTGCCGGCATTGCTACAGAGGTTACAGGGGTGGGGATTAGCCTGCCAGTGCTCAGACCATACACCGCACACTGCATCAAATTAGTGTGCATGGCTGTTGTATCACAAGGAAGCCTCTTCTAAAGATGATGCACAAGAAAGCCTGAAAGCAGTTTACTGAAGACAAGTAGACTTAGGACAAAGATTACTGGCACTATGTCCTGTGGTCTGATGAGACCAAGATAAACTTATTTGGTTCAGATAATGCCAAGCATGTGTGGCAGCAACCAGGTGAGGAGTACAAAGACAAGTGTGTCTTGCCTACAGTCAAGCATAGTATTAGGAGTGTCATGGTTTGGTGCTGCATGAGTGATGCTGAGTGTGGGAAGCTTCAGTTCATTGATGGAACCATGAATGCCAACATGTACTGTGACATATAGAAGTAAAGCATGATCTGTTTCCTTGGGAAGCTGGGTAACAGGGCAGTATTCGAACAAAACGACCCCAAATATACCTCCAAGATGACCACTGCCTTGCTAAAGAAACTGAGGGGAAAGGTGCTGGACTGGCCAAGCATGTCTCCAGACCTAAACTCTATGGAGCATCTGTGGGGCCTCCTCGAATGAAATGAGGAGGAGCACAAGGTCTGTAACATCCACCAGCCCCGTGATGTCATGCAGGTTGGAAAAGGATCCATTGGCTCCTGTGGAGCTCTAGTGAATTCCATGCCCAAGATAGTTAATACAGTGCTTGAAAATAATGGTGACCACACAAAATATTGACACTTTAGGCACAATTTGGTCAATTTCACTTGGAATGTACTCACTTTTGTTGCCAGCTGTTTAGACTAATGTTAGACCCAGTTTCTATAGAGTCTTTAAATATAAGGAATAGAGGCCTGTCTATCACATTACTTAACTCCCTTAATACCCGAGGGTGAATGCCATCAGGGCCTGGTGATTTGTCAATTTTAATGTTACTAAGTCGGTTCTGCACTTCTTCCTGGGTTAGGCAGGTCATACTTAATGAAGCGTTTACATTATCACTCTGCATTGCCACGGGAAATGCAGAGTGATAATGTAAACGCTTCATTAAGTATGACCTGCCTAACCCTGGAAGAAGTGCAGAACCGACTTAGTAACATTAAAATTGACAAATCACCAGGCCCTGATGGCATTCACCCTCGGGTATTAAGGGAGTTAAGTAATGTGATAGACAGGCGTCTATTCCTTATATTTAAAGACTCTATAGAAACTGGGTCTGTTCCACTGGATTGGTGGCTAGCAAATGTGGTACCAATATTCAAAAAAGGGTGTAAAAGGGAACCTGGAAACTATAGGCCGGTAAGCTTAACATCTGTTGTGGGTAAAATGTTTGAAGGGTTTTTAAGGGATACTATTATGGAATGTCTCAATGTTAATAATTGTTTAACTCCATATCAACATGGATTTATGAAGGATCGCTCCTGTCAAACTAACCTGATCAGCTTCTATGAGGATGTAAGCTCTCACATGGACTGAGGAGAATCATTGGATGTCATTTATCTCGACTTCGCTAAAGCATTTGACACTGTCCCACATAAAAGACTGCTAAGTAAAATGAGAAAGCTTGGGCTCGGGGAAAATGTGTGTAGATGGGTAGGTAGCTGGCTTAGTGGTAGAAAACAAAGAGTGGTTATTAATGGTGCATACTCAGATTGGGCCAGGGTTACTAGTGGGGTGCCACAGGGGTCTGTATTGGGCCCCCTACTATTTAATATATTTATTAATGATCTGGTGGATGGTTTACAGAGTAAAATATCAGTATTTGCAGATGATACAAAACTATGTAAGGTAGTAAACACAAAGGAGGACAGTTTGCAACTACAGATGGATTTGAGTAAATTGGAGAATTGGGCTGAAAAATGGCAAATGAGGTTTAACACAGATAAGTGTAAGGTTATGCATATGGGAAGGAGAAACGGATGCTACGATTACTTACTAAGTGGGAAACTGCTGGGGAAATCAGACATGGAAAAAGACTTAGGCATCTTAGTCAATAAGAATCTAAATTGGAGTGCCCAGTGTCAGGCAGCAGCCACCAAAGCAAATAGGGTGATGGGATGCATTAGAAGAGGTCTGGGGGCACGAGATGAAAACATCATTCTCCCTCTGTACAAATCACTCGTCAGACCACACTTGGAGTATTGTGTGCAATTTTGGGCGCCGGTGCTCAAGAAAGACATTACTGAACTTGAAAGGGTTCAGAGGCGGGCTACTAAAATAATAAATGGAGTGGGTGCATTACAATACACGGAAAGGTTATCAAAATTAGGTCTATTTACTCTAGAAAAGAGAAGACTTAGGGGAGACCTAGTAAATATGTACAAATATATCAGAGGGCCATATAGAGATCTCTCCCATGATCTGTTTGTACCAAGGACTATGACAAGAACAAGGGGGCATTCTCTTCGATTGGAGGAAAGAAAATTCCTACATCAGCATAGAAGAGGGTTCTTCACGGTAAGAGCAGTGAGGATCTGGAACTCTCTTCCTGAGGAAGTGGTGATGGCCAACTCTCACTGAATGAATTTAAGAGAGGAATGGATGCTTTTCTTGATAGCAAAAGTATAGAAGGTTATAAATAGCATAATCTTACAGGTAGATAGAAGAGCGACCAAGATTATTAGAGGAATGGGGGAAGCTGCAATACCAAGACAGGTTATTAAACTTGGAGGTTATTTAGTTTGGAAAAACAAAGGCTTAGGGGGGATCTAATCACAATGTATAAACATATGAGGGGACAGTAGAGACCTTTCCAAAGATCTCTTTACACCTAGGCCTGCGACTGGAACACGGGGGCATCCGCTACGTCTCGAGGAAAGAAGGTTTAATCATAATCACAGACGAGGATTCTTTACTGTACGAGCAGTGAGACTATGGAACTCTCTGCTGCATGATGTTGTAATGAGTGATTCACTACTAACATTTAAGCAGAGCCTGGATGCCTTTCTTGAAAAATGTAATATTACCAGTTATGTATATTAGATTTTATGACAGGGTGTTGATCCAGGGAACTAGTCTGATTGCCGTATGTGGAGTCAGGAAGGAATTTTTTATCCCATTGGAGCTTATTTGACACATTGGGTTTTTTTTTGCCTTCCTCTGGATCAACATGTTAGGCTACAGGTTGAATTAGATGGACTTAGAGTCTCCCTTCAACCTTAAAGACTATGACTGATGGCTGTGTGCTCAGTCATTTAGAGGGCACACCAAATTTACACTGTTATACAAGCTGTACACTGACTACTTTACATTGTATCAAAGTGTCATATCTTCAGTGTTGTCCCATGAAAAGATATAATAAAATATTTACAAAAATGTGATGAGTATACTCACTTTTGTGATATACTGTGTATGGCAGATTCAGACAAAAAATATTGGATTTACAGGATATGAAAAAAGGATTTGAGTATTGAATATTCATCATCATTTTTTTCTCTTTAGTGCCATTCAGGAATAATGGGTGGAGGTCATTACGTTACTTATGCCAAAAATCCTAATGATAAATGGTACTGCTACAATGACAGCAGTTGTAAGGTAAGTTTAAGTCTTTCTTTTAATCACCATACTTAGGTAAATGTAAGTGATATCTGTTGGGCTGTTGAAAAGATTTGGCTGTAAAAGGTAAAACAAGCAGGTGGGAAGGTACATTGTCGTATTGCATTGGGCGCCAGTGCTTGGTTTGAACCGTCATTTTGCACTGACAATCTTTGACACTGTCACCACAGTCGTACCACAGATACTAATAGCACTTGATCCAAAGAAAAAGGAACCGAACAAAAGGTCAATAATTAATGTAAACGTTAATAGTATAAAAAAAATATGATTTTAATAAGAAACACCAACCAATTAGCTGGAATAAAAATGGTGTCACAAAAAATAGAGAAGAGACCTGCGTGTGCACAAAATAATTTGCATAGATTGGATATAATAAATAGTTGCCAAGTGCAGAATTAAATAAATATGCAAAAATTTAATAGACATAAATAATGTAAAAAGCGCAATAAACTACTTAATGTGTCTTGTGCCAAACAATAGTGTGTAATCACTCGTAGTCAGATTACGTACAAAATAAATTTGCCCCCATAATATGTTACAATGCTGAAGACCATGGAAACATAAGGTGGCTTTACACACTGCAACATCGCAAATGACATCGCTGTAACGTCATTGGTTTTGTGACGTTACAGCGACCTCCCCAGCGACATTGCAGTGTGTGAAACACATCAGTGACCTGGCCCCTGCTGTGAAGTTGTGATCGCTACAAATCGTTCAGGACCATTCTTTGGTCCTTTGTTTCCCGCTGTGCAGCAAAGTCTCAGTGTGTAAAGGGGACTTTACAGCGACTCCGCGGCTCTGTCTGTGTAGCGTCCTGATTAGCGGTCACCTGTGAAGGATTCACCGGTGACCGCTAATCCCCGAGTGACTGAAGTGTCCCCCCCTCTCTCATACTCACCGATCCCTGATCACCAGCGCTGCACGGCGTTCACACTGCTCCAGCGGCTTTTCCTTTTTTGAAAAAGCCGGCCGCTCATTAAACAAGCTCGTATTCCCTGCTTTTCCCCGCCCACCGGCAAATATGATTGGTTGCAGTGAGACACGCCCACACGCTGAGTGACAGCTGTGTCACTGCACCCAATCACAGCAGCCGGTGGGCGTGTCTATACTGTGCAGTAAAATAAATAAATAATTTAAACAATCCGGCGTGCGGTCCCCACCTATTTTAATTCCAGCCAGATAAAGCCATACGGCTGCAGGCTGGTATTCTCAGGATGGGGAGCTCCACGTTATGGGGAGCCCCCCAGCCTAACAATATCAGTCAGCAGCCGCCCAGAATTGCCGCATACATTAGATGCGACAGTTCTGGGACAGTACCCGGCTCTTCCCGATTTGCCCTGGTGCGTTGGCAAATCAGGGTAATAAGGAGTTATTGGCAGCCCATAGCTGCCAATAAGTCCTAGATTAATCATCTCAGGCGTCTCCCCGAGATTCCTTCCATGATTAATCTGTAAGTGACCAGTAAATAAACACAGACACACGAAAAAATCCTTTATTAGAAATTAAAAACACAAACACATTCCCTCATTACCAATTTATTACCCACAACAAAGCCCTCCATGTCCGGCGTAATCCACGGTCCTCCAGTGTCGCGTCCAGCTCTGCTGCATGCAGGTGACAGGAGCAGCAGAAGACACAGCCACTCCTGTCACCTCCACGCAGCTAATGAAGAGAGCCTTGTGATCGGCTGAGCTGTCACTGAGGTTACCTTGATCCAGCGGTGGATCCAGCGGTGGCCGCGATTAACCTCAGTGACAGCTCAGCTGATCGCGCTACTCACCTCCGGTCAGCTCCACGCAGCAAATGAGGTGAATATCGCGATCAGCTGAGCTGTCACTGAGGTTAATCGCGGCCACCGCTGGATCCAGGTAACCTCAGTGACAGCTCAGCCGATCACACGGCTCTCTTCATTAGCTGCGTGAAGGTGACAGGAGCGGCTGTGTCTTCTGCTGCTCCTGTCACCTGCATGCAGCAGAGCTGGATGCGACGCTGGAGGACCGTGGATTAAGCCGGACATGGAGGGCTTTGTTGTGGGTAATAAATTGGTAATGAGGGAATGTGTTTGTGTTTTTAATTTCTAATAAAGGATTTTTCGGGTGTGTGTGTTTATTTACTGTAATTTACAGATTAATCATGGAAGGAATCTCGGGAAGACGCTTGACATGATTAATCTAGGACTTATTGGCAGCTATGGGCTGCCAATAACTCCTTATTACCCCGATTTGCCAACGCACCAGGGCAAATCGGGAAGAGCCGGGTACAGTCCCAGAACTGTCGCATCTAATGTATGCGGCAATTCTGGGCGTCTGCTGGCTGATATTGTTAGGCTGGGGGTCTCCCCATAACGTGGGGCTCCCCATCCTGAGAATACCAGCCTGCAGCCGTATGGCTTTATCTGGCTGGTATTAAAATAGGGGGGACCGCACGCCGGATTTTTTAATTTATTTATTTATTTTACTGCACAGTATAGACACGCCCACCGCCTGCTGTGATTGAGTTCAGTGACACAGCTGTCACTCAGCGTGTGGGCGTGTCTCACTGCAACCAATCACATTTGCCGGTGGGCGGGGAAAGCAGGGAATACGAGATTGTTTAATGAGCGGCCGGCTTTTTCAAAAAAGGAAAAGCCGCCAGAGCAGTATGAATGCCGTGCAGCGCCGGGGATCGGTGAGTATGAGAGAGGGGGGGAAATCACCAGCACATGAGGTGAGTAACGCGATCAGCTGAGCTGTCACTAAGGTTACCCGGTGTCCGCCACTGGATCCAGCGGTGGCCGCGATTAACCTCAGTGACAGCTCAGCTGATCGCGCTACTCACCTCATGTTGGAGCTGACAGGAGCGGCGGTGAGTAGCGCGATCAGCTGAACTGTCACTGAGGTTACCCACGGCCACCGCTGCATCCACCGCTGGATCCAGGTAACCTCAGTGACAGCTCAGCCGATCACAAGGCTCTCTTCATTAGCTGCGTGGAGGTGACGGGAGCGGCTGTGTCTTCTGCTGCTCCTGTCACCTGCATGCAGCAGAGCTGGAAGCGACGCTGGAGGACCGTGGATTACGCCGGACATGGAGGGCTTTGTTGTGGGTAATAAATTGGTAATGAGGGAATTTGTTAGTGTTTTTTATTTCTAATAAAGGATTTTTCGGGTGTGTGTTTTTTAACTGTAATTTACAGATTAATCATGGAAGGAATCTCGGGGTGACGCCTGACATGATTAATCTAGGACTTATTGGCAGCTATGGGCTGTCAATAACTCCTTATTACCCCGATTTGCCAACGCACCAGGGCAAATCGGGAAGAGCCGGGTACAGTCCCAGAACTGTCGCATCTAATGAATGTGGCAATTCTGGGCATCTGCTGGCTGATATTGTTAGGCTGGGGGGCTCCCCATAACGTGGGGCTCCCCATCCTGAGAATACCAGCCTGCAGCCGTATGGCTTTATCTGGCTGGTATTAAAATAGGGGGGGACCGCACGCCGGATTTTTTAATTATTTATTTATTTACACGGCACACAGAGCCACGCGGCATTAAATGAAGTCGGGTGAAGTTCACCTGCTTTTTTGACACGTCCCCAACGACCAGCTAGTCGCTCTGCAGGTCCGGATCGCTGTTAGGTCGTTAGCCAGGTCTGCCTGTTTGACAGCTCACCAGAGACTTTGTAGCGATCCCGGCTAGGTTGAGATCGCAGGTTGGATTGCTAGAAAGTCTCAGTGTGTAAACCCAGCTTTAGAGTATAAGGTGCACTGTGCACAAAGGAAACCAATCTACATATAGTTATCAGTAAATGACCACATGGGGGCACACACCTAATGCTGGGTTTACACACTGAGACTTTCTAGCGATCCAACCTGCGATCTCAACCTAGCCGGGATCGCTACAAAGTCTCTGGTGAGCTGTCAAACAGGCAGACCTCGCCAACGACCTAACAGCGATCCGGACCTGCAGAGCGACTAGCTGGTCGTTGGGGACAGCAGGTGAACTTCACCCGACTTCATTTAATGCCGCGCGGCTCTGTGTGCCGTGTAAATAAATAAATAATTAAAAAATCCGGCGTGCGGTCCCCCCCTATTTTAATACCAGCCAGATAAAGCCATACGGCTGCAGGCTGGTATTCTCAGGATGGGGAGCCCCACGTTATGGGGAGCCCCCCAGCCTAACAATATCAGCCAGCAGACGCCCAGAATTGCCGCATTCATTAGATGCGACAGATCTGGGACTGTACCCGGCTCTTCCCGATTTGCCCTGGTGCGTTGGCAAATCGGGGTAATAAGGAGTTATTGGCAGCCCATAGCTGCCAATAAGTCCTAGATTAATCATGTCAGGCGTCACCCCGAGATACCTTCCATGATTAATCTGTAAATTACAGTTAAAAAACACACACCCGAAAAATCCTTTATTAGAAATAAAAAACACAAACACATTCCCTCATTACCAATTTATTACCCACAACAAAGCCCTCCTTGTCCGGCGTAATCCACGGTCCTCCAACGTCGCATCCAGCTCTGCTGCATGCAGGTGACAGGAGCAGCAGAAGACACAGCCGCTCCTGTCACCTGCACGCAGCTAAAAAAGAGAGTGTGATCGGCTGAGCTGTCACTGAGGTTACCTGGATCCAGCGGTGGATGCAGCGGTGGCCGCGGGTAACCTCAGTGACAGCTCAGCTGATCGCGCTACTCACCTCATTTGCTGCGTGGAGCTGACCGGAGCGGCGGTGAGTAGCGCGATCAGCTGAGCTGTCACTGAGGTTACCCCGCGGCCACCGCTGGATCCAGGTAACCTCAGTGACGGCTCAGCCGATCACACGGCTCTCTTCATTAGCTGCGTGCAGGTGACCGGAGCGGCTGTGTCTTCTGCTGCTCCTGTCACCTGCATGCAGCAGAGCTGGACGCGACGCTGGAGGACCGTGGATTACGCCGGACATGGAGGGCTTTGTTGTGGGTAATAAATTGGTAATGAGGGAATGTGTTTGTGTTTTTAATTTCTAATAAAGGATTTTTTCGTGTGTGTGTATTTATTTACTGGTATCTCGGGGTGACGCCTGACATGATTAATCTAGGACTTATTGGCAGCTATGGGCTGCCAATAACTCCTTATTACCCCGATTTGCCAACGCACCAGGGCAAATCGGGAAGAGCCGGGTACAGTCCCAGAACTGTCGCATCTAATGTATGCGGCAATTCTGGGCGGCTGCTGGCTGATATTGTTAGGCTGGGGGGCTCCCCATAACGTGGAGCTCCCCATCCTGAGAATACCAGCCTTTAGCCGTATGGCTTTATCTGGCTGGTATTAAAATTAGGGGGGACCTCACGCCGGATTTTTTAATTATTTATTTATTTTACTGCACAGTATAGACACGCCCACCGGCTGCTGTGATTGGGTGCAGTGACACAGCTGTCACTCAGCGTGTGGGCGTGTCTCACTGCAACCAATCATATTTGCCGGTGGGTGGGGAAAACCAGGGAATACGAGATTGTTTAATGAGCGGCCGGCTTTTTCAAAAAAGGAAAAGCCGCTGGAGCAGAGTGAACGCCGTGCAGCGCCGGTGATCGGGGATCGGTGAGTATGAGAGAGGGGGGGACACTTCAGTCACTCGGGGGATTAGCGGTCACCGGTGAATCCTTCACCGGTGACCGCTAATCAGGGCGCTACACAGACAGAGCCGCGGAGTCGCTGCAAAGTCTTTCACACACTGAAACTTGCTAGCGATGCAAGCTGCACAGCGGGAAACAAAGGACCTAGGAATGGTCCTGAACGATTTGTAGTGATCACAACTTCACAGCAGGGGCCAGGTCGCTGATAGGTTTCACACACTGCAATGTCGCTGGGGAAGTCGCTGTAACGTCACAAAACCGGTGACGTTACAGCGATGTCGTTTGCGATGTTGCAGTGTGTAAACCCAGCTTAACATGATAGAGGACTGCTACAGAGATCATAGTAAATAGGTAATGGGATAAGTAGCAATATACAATAAGAAGATCCACAGTAATAATAAACAAATTAGCTGGACCAATCACTGAGCTAGGAATAAATGATAAAACATAAAACGTAGCTTTTACTTCATAGACATATAAAATATGAACAGTGGTTCATAAGTGAGTTAAAACCAAGGTAACAGTAGTCCAATTATGTGGACAACAGATGGGCCTATATGTGAGGAGTATAGAGACCCAAACAATACGGACTGCCTCAGCTGGCTTGAAATCAAATGGACGATCGTGCCATCATAAGTACTACATCCAACTGGAAAAGAATAATCATATACACACAATACAGTTTATCACATTAAGAACCCCAGTCATGGGAAAATATTCCTGTGTGTATTATAGGCAAATACTCAGATACTGAGGAATTGTAGATAGAAAATGTTCCTCTCTGATAGGGAATGGTCTTACCACATCCCGAAGTCATAGGCGGGCATTATGCAGGTTACCGGCTCAATAAGGGGGGCTGTCACTCAGCACATCAGATCCCATACGGCCAAATAACCTATATCAGGCAAAATCAAAGGTTCCCACTCCCAACGTTTCAAACTGGATCATCAGGGGAGTCCAAGTGGGATATCAGCAGTGGACGTCACTAGGCATCGCTTTCACATGACCCTCCACAGGTGCCCGAATCACTACAATATCAATAAGCAAATATCAGTAAAAAGCCCAGGGAACTGCCAATCAGGCCGCATTTATCGTGCCCCATGGTTATATTAACTCACCGCATCCAGGCGTGTATCAAACCTAATTCAAGCTTGCCGCGCTTGGCATCTGGAGTGACGCTCCAAATATAGCACGGCGCATGCGCGGATTGGTTGAATTATCGTGATGCGCGCTCCCAGAGTGCATCCGGGCCGGAAGTTGCGCGTCATCTAAGGCAGCGTCGCTTGGAAGACGTAACCGTCCTCACCCAATGTCATCACATCCGGGTGAGTGGAACGCAAACAGCTCCGTTACATGGAGACACACATTAACGCTGCCATAGCAACCTCAGTTCCAAATACAGTGGCCGCGATTATAGTTGTCTGTCATAAGGTACAAGTCCAAAAAGAAATGCCGGTATATAAGCAATATCACAGGTCAGGTTTGTAATGTACTAAGAGAGCACTAGGCTAGTGCAGCCACAGAGATGTGGAAAACAGAGACAGTAATGAAATAGGAGATAGGGATTAAAACAGAGAGCTTATTTAAAAATATTGAGCCTATTTAAAAAAAAAACCCATAGAAACACAGGATCAATAAAGGGTCAGTGTTCCGATGGGACCCGAGGAGAGAGGGCCAATCCACAGAAGGCGACCATCAGGGCAGGAGGCACTCTGGGAGCGCGCGTCACGATAATTCAACCAATCCGCGCATGCGCCGTGCTATATTTGGAGCGTCACTCCAGATGCAAAGCGCGGCAAGCTTGAATTAGGTTTGATACACGCCTGGATGCGGTGAGTTAATATAACCATGGGGCACGATAAATGCGGCCTGATTGGCAGTTCCCTGGGCTTTTTACTGATATTTGCTTATTGATATTGTAGTGATTCGGGCACCTGTGGAGGGTCATGTGAAAGCGATGCCTAGTGACGTCCACTGCTGATATCCCACTTGGACTCCCCTGATGATCCAGTTTGAAACGTTGGGAGTGGGAACCTTTGATTGTGCCTGATATAGGTTATTTGGCCGTTTGGGATCTGATGTGCTGAGTGACAGCCCCCTTATTGAGCCGGTAACCTGCATAATGCCCGCCTATGACTTCGGGATATGGTAAGACCATTCCCTATCAGAGAGGAATATTTTCTATCTACAATTCCTCAGTATCTGAGTATTTGCCTATAATACACACAGGAATATTTTCCCATGACTGGGGTTCTTAATGTGATAAACTGTATTGTGTGTATATGATTATTCTTTTCCAGTTGGATATAGTACTTATGATGGCACGATCGTCCATTTGATTTCAAGCCAGCTGAGGCAGTCCGTATTGTTTGGGTCTCTATACGCCTCACATATAGGCCCATCTGTTGTCCACATAATTGGACTACTGTTACCTTGGTTTTAACTCACTTATGAACCACTGTTCATATTTTATATGTCTATGAAGTAAAAGCTACGTTTTATGTTTTATCATTTATTCCTAGCTCAGTGATTGGTCCAGCTAATTTGTTTGTTATTACTGTGGATCTTCTTATTGTATATTGCTACTTATCCTGAATCATAGCTGTCTATGGCAGGTTTTCTATCGTCAGATATTGACACTAGGCAATGGGCCTCTGAGGCCAAGGATGTCTTCTCAGAAAAAAATCTTGTATTGAAGAGGTACACTCCAACCTTGAGTGGTGCTTTCAAGGACCTCACCAGGGTATATAAGGAGCGGATAGTATCCTGGTGGGAAGTCCAATCATTAGAAAGACAAAATCGTTCCTAGACACCTAAGGATAACACTCCAGCCGGGTTACCGTCTAAAAAATCCTGATTTCATAAGCAGATGGGAGAAGGAGGCCACCGAAAGCTCCCTTAGGCTTATGAAGCTTTTGCTAGACGAAGAGAGGAAGAATCTGTCCATTCTAGAAGATTCCCTGAAGGAACATATTGATGTAACACGCAAATTTTCCAGCGAGGGTGAGTTTGCAGATAAAGAACTTGTACTGCAAGGTGTTATTGAGAAATTCCAATATAAATTAAAAGAAAGAAAACATAAATTTTATATTAGGGATCTTCAAGATTTTAAAGACAATAGGGTTTACATTCCATCTAGTAACCGAACTGCCAGACAGAGTGAGACAGATTTTTCCTCCACAGACGCGGAACTTTCCGATATGGATACTAGGATCAATCCCTTCAAACCTCAACAACAATACAAGAAACAGAGGGGGGGAGGGAGAGGAAACTACAGGGGAGCTAATTATAATCAGGGCTGGGGGGGGTTTTTTAGACAATCGGTATCACCTGAGGAGCAAAGGTCAACCAAATGCCATGTAATGGGTGGAGCTCCTCAGGTGATAAACTTGTCTTCCAGACCCCTCAATGATACTGAGCTACTTGTTTTGAACAAAGGCTTGTCCTTTGTCCCCACTACTGACTTTAACGAGTTCACAGCAATTAAGGATCTTAACTTATTCGCCAGACGTCTTAAATGGAAAAAGTTTTTTGGCAGACAAAATGAGAAAACATCAGCTGAATTAGGGATCCCAGAAGATCTTTTACAGGACGTTAGATTACTCTTCCATCTGAGTGACACTAATCCTAACGATCTTGGTGAAGGGCCATTTACGGATCTCAAACATAGAAGCATGAAAACGCCTCCTACATTTGCGGAGACCGATGCTATAGATGTTTTCGTCAATTTGGTGACTGAGGACATAAAAAATAGTACAGGAACACGTAGGGGTCAGTATAACCTGTCAAAGATTGAAATGCTCAGTCTACAAGGTTTGGAAAAGGACTCCAGTATCACAATTAAGCCCTCTGATAAGGGGGGCAACGTGGTGATACTGGACTCTAAGGATTATAAAAGCATTTGTCTAGGTATCCTCAATGATGAGGCATGTTATGCCAGACTTGATTCAAGTCCAATCTTGAGATTTAAAAACGAATTAAGGAACATGCTGGATGAAGCTCTTGATTTGAATATCATAAACAAAAACGAGTTTGATTACCTATTACCTGCCTTTCCTGTAATGGCAACGTTCTATATTTTGCCAAAAATACACAAGGGGTGTAACCCCTTGAGAGGTTGCCCTATTGTGTCAGGTATTGGTAGTATAACAGAGAAACTGAGCGTTTATGTAGACAGGATTTTAAGACCCTTCGTGCTCTCCCTCAATTCATATCTGAGGGACACCACTGACTTCCTACGTAGAAATGACATCTTTCTCGAGGAAGGCATGCTACTGTGTAGTATTGACGTGGAGGCACTGTACTCGTCCATCCCCCATGAGGCTGGGGTGAAGGCAGTGAGGTATTTCCTCAGTACTAGAGGGAACCAATATATGCATGCAGCATAATAACTTTGTCATCAAGGCCCTCATTTTTTGTCTAACCAGGAACGTTTTCACCTTTGATGGGAGGTTCTTCCATCAGCTCAGGGGGACTGCGATGGGGACGTGCTGTGCCCCATCGTATGCTAACCTCCTCCTGGGCTGGTGGGAGGAGAAGGTGGTCTTTGGTGGCCTGATGGATACCGAGGACGTCGTCTTATGGACTAGATACATAGACGACGTCTTCGTTATCTGGAAGGGCTCGGAGGTGGATTTCCACGCGTTTATGACTAAATTGAACAATAACAACATAGGCCTACGCTTCACTAGTGAAGTAGGTGGAGATAAGTTGGCGTTCCTCGACGTTTTGGTCGAAAAAGGACCAGAGGGCCATCTAAGAACAACAACGTATAGAAAGGCCACCTCATCCAACTCCCTGTTAAAATGGGAGAGTGCCCATCCTGGCTCCCTGAAAAGGGGGATCCCCAAGGGACAATTTACAAGGATGCGGAGAAATTGTTCAGATGATGCCACCTTTGAAACACAGTCAGTTGACCAGATGGGACGCCTGAGAGAGAGGGGCTATCCGGAGCGGGTCATCATGAAGGCGTATAAATCCACATGCAGTTTGGATTGCAGTGGCCTACTAAATTCTAACTGCCAAAATGTCACCACCCCGGACACCTTGAGGTTTATCACAACATTTAATAATGGTGCAGTGGACCTAAGGAGAATACTGTCTAAATACTGGCCCATACTACATATGGACCCTACAATTGACAAACATCTTTCGGGTCACCTATCTGTCACCTTTAGAAAGGCGAGATCTTTGAGTGACAGATTGGTCCATAGTCACTTTCAAGACAATAAATCAGTCATGAAAAAGAGTGATGTTAAAGGCTGTTTTAAGTGCTATGACTGTATCAATTGCAAGTATGTGGAGGAAGGAAAAGAATTTAAAAACTCAAAAGGCAGTAAAGTGTACTCTTTGAGGTCATTTATAACATGCAAATCAAAGGGGGTGGTGTACAAGGTAGGCTGTGGTTGCGGTAAGCTTTATGTGGGCAAGACCATCAGTGAGCTGAGGCGCAGAGTAGGGGAGCATAAGAATGATATCATCAACAAAAACGATACACCAGTGGCAAGACACTTTAACGCCTCCCATAATGGTGATCTGGGAAGCTTTAGGGTAATGGGTATTGATTTGATCCACCCTCCCCCGCGTGGTGGAAACTGGGACAAGATCATCCTCCAAAAGGAATGCTTCTGGATCTACACCCTGGATACTATGGTGCCGATGGGATTAAATGAATCCCTTTCATTTACCTCTTTCCTAGGAGCACCTTAGGATTAGGGTCCCACTAGGAGGGAAAGTCGACGCCCGAGTGGGGGCACCATGGGCGTATGGACTGGTAGGGTGCCGACCCCCACATGTTAGGTAGGGTGTAACCATCTTCGTAGGGTCAGTGGCTAGTATGCACCTTAGTTTTCTGTTCCATCGGCCCTGCCTTTCTTTGGGAACCTTATTTTGATGATCTTGTCCTGTTCCCCCCTTCCCCCCTTTCACCCCCTTCCTCCCTCCCCCCCCCCCTTGGTGGTTTACCCTGGGTCTTTACCCCTCCTGCCCTGATGGTCGCCTTCTGTGGATTGGCCCTCTCTCCTCGGGTCCCATCGGAACACTGACGCTTTATTGATCCTGTGTTTCTATGTTTGTTTTTTTTAAATAGGCTCACTATTTTTAAATAAGCTCTCTGTTTTAATCCCTATCTCCTTTTTCATTACTGTCTCTGTTTTCCACATCTCTGTGGCTGCACTAGCCTAGTGCTCTCTTAGTACATTACAAACCTGACCTGTGATATTGCTTATATACCGGCATTTCTTTTTGGACTTGTACCTTATGCCAGACAACTATAATCGCGGCCACTGTATTTGGAACCGAGGTTGCTATGGCAGCGTTAATGTGTGTCTCCATGTAACGGAGCTGTTTGCGTTCCACTCACCCAGATGTGATGACATTGGGTGAGGACGGTTACGTCTTCCAAGCGACGCTGCCTTAGATGACGCGCAACTTCCGGCCTGGAGGCTCTCTGGGAGCGCGCGTCACGATAATTCAACCAATCCGCGCATGCGCCGTGCTATATTTGGAGCGTCACTCCAGATGCCAAGCGCGGCAAGCTTGAATTAGGTTTGATACACGCCTGGATGCGGTGAGTTAATATAACCATGGGGCAAGATAAATGCGGCCTGATTGGCAGTTCCCTGGGCTTTTTACTGATATTTGCTTATTGATATTGTAGTGATTCGGGCACCTGTGGAGGGTCATGTGAAAGCGATGCCTAGTGACGTCCACTGCTGATATCCCACTTGGACTCCCCTGATGATCCAGTTTGAAACGTTGGGAGTGGGAACCTTTGATTTTGCCTGATATAGGTTATTTGGCCATTTGGGATCTGATGTGCTGAGTGACAGCCCCCCTTATTGAGCCGGTAACCTGCATAATGCCCGCCTATGACTTCGGGATGTGGTAAGACCATTCCCTATCAGAGAGGAATATTTTCTATCTACAATTCCTCAGTATCTGAGTATTTGCCTATAATACACACAGGAATATTTTCACATGACTGGGGTTCTTAATGTGATAAACTGTATTGTGTGTATATGATTATTCTTTTCCAGTTGGATGTAGTACTTATGATGGCACGATCGTTCATTTGATTTCAAGCCAGCTGAGGCAGTCCGTATTGTTTGGGTCTCTATACTCCTCACATATAGGCCCATCTGTTGTCCACATAATTGGACTACTGTTACCTTGGTTTTAACTCACTTATGAACCACTGTTCATATTTTATATGTCTATGAAGTAAAAGCTACGTTTTATGTTTTATCATTTATTCCTAGCTCAGTGATTGGTCCAGCTAATTTGTTTGTTAAATAGGTAATGGCTAAAATCATGCCAAATGGCGCGCACGTTTCAGAGCTACCTTCTTCAGCACCCCCTGAAGAAGGTAGCGCCGAAACATGCACGTCAGAGAAGGCGTCACAATTCCTAGCCTGGTGCTCCTGCTACATCTTGGTAAATATACATGGTATACCGTTATATATTCCTCCTATTTACCTGACTGTTTGGCATGATTTTAGCCATTACCTATTTACTATGATCTCTGTAGCCGTCCTCTATCATGTTAGGTGTGTGCCCCATGTGGTCATTTACTGATAACTACATGTAGATTGGTTTCCTTTGTGCACAGTGTACCTGGACCTTATACTCTATGTTTCCATGGTCTCCAGCATTGTAACATATTATGGTGGCAAATTTATTTTGTACGTAATCTGACTACGAGTGATTACACACTATTGTTTGGCACAAGACACATTAAGTAGTTTATTGCGCTTTTTACATTTTTTATGTCTATTAATTTTTTGCATATTTAATTCTACACTTGGCAACTATTTAGTATTCTATCCTATCTATGCAAATTATTTTGTGCACACGCAGGTCTTTTCTCTATTTTTTGTGACTCCATTTTTATTCCAGCTAATTGGTGGGTGTTTTTTATTAAATCAATCCTATTTTTTATACTATTAATAAAGTTTACTTTAATAATCGTCCTTTTGTTCGGTTCCTTTTTCTTCAGATTCAGTTCCATTCCGAATGGTCCTCTTGGTCTTTTTAACCCCCACACGCAGGGCACAATTGAATTATACCTTACAGACTCTCATTATTTCTGTGTGTAGGTATGGGTTCTCTTAAACATAATATGTAATACTAATAGCACTTGTTGGACCCCATTGACTTCTTATAGGCTCCACCATGGTGTCTTTAATTTTGATAAGAAAAATATTTGCCCACCAAAATCTCCATAAAATTTTACTGATGGGAACCATGTCTTATAGAAATTGTAAATTTTGAAATTGTAATAAATTGTATGCAAAGATGAATATGAAATATCCACCAAAAAATGTGTCATTCTGGAATGATTATTACAAAAACGGCTTTTTCATGACCTTATGTAACAATCTTTACTCATCCACAGGAGCTACACCCTGATGAAATCGATACAGACTCTGCCTATATCCTATTCTACGAGCAACAAGGGGTGGACTATGCACAATTTCTGCCAAAGATTGACGGGAAAAAAATGGCAGACACTAGCAGCATGGATGAAGACTTTGAATCCGATTATAAAAAGTATTGTGTGCTGCAGTAACTATGGCTATGCTTCCAATATGTCCAGCTGATGTAGTGGGGAAGGAGAAGTATATCGAAGGGGAGAATAATGTTCTGGAGTTATTCTTTCTAAACATTTTGGTGTTGAGGTCACCAATGCATGTAGGGCCATTCAACAAAATAGACAGTGAATACAATGACATTTATTATTTTAAATGTCCTTCTTTTTTTGTATGTTGTTAATATTTTATTTATTTTAAACCCAGTTTCTTCTCTTCAAAAATGTGCCTAAGGCAAGCAGAATTAGCAGTTATCCTCTCAGATCCTAGCGACGTCTTGTTTTTTTCAGTGCAATTTCAAAATGACATGGTGAAACACTGGTATTGACTATCCTTATGATATTTAATAGTTTTTAAGAAATTTCTTGATTTGATTCAGGATATAAAATACTGGGGTTTTGTAGTTGAAATCCAGTTCCTGTGATGGGTCTCAGGGACCAAAGTTGTATGGAGTAGTGTTTGTTTCAAGTGGTAGATCCACCCAATCCAACCTACCGATAAATATGTGATGAGTATTGAAGTCTATGATCTAGGGGAAGCCAGGCAATGCACAATGTGGGGAAAAAAAGGTATGCAAATTAGCCTTCCCCAAGAAGAAAAAAGCCACCTCTATATTGCTATGCATTGCAGGTACCTAAACATTAAGTAAACGTATAATCCTTTAAAGATTAAAAAATTAGTTAAATACCTTGTAAAAGTCCCTGACTTATTCTGATTCTGCCTCTTTCCATCACTCCATTACAGAATTCACATTTGTTGCTGTTGG
Organism: Anomaloglossus baeobatrachus; assembly: GCF_048569485.1. Classification (NCBI taxonomy): domain Eukaryota; kingdom Metazoa; phylum Chordata; class Amphibia; order Anura; family Aromobatidae; genus Anomaloglossus; species Anomaloglossus baeobatrachus. The sequence goes on from NC_134354.1 coordinate 434,680,361, forward strand.
AGCGCAGCATGTGAAATCTCTGCTTACAGTCCAACTGGTCTTTTCTTCAGTTTTTTTTCTGGGCCTGTGTGCTTTCAACCCTTTCTCCAAGAGGCTGCCAATCACACCTTGGCAGCTGATCTAGCAGTCCCAGATATTGCTGAATTGTGATTGGCAATGTCTGGCAGGGAAGAGTGAAAGCACACCCCCAAAGAAGACACTGGGAGTGTCTTCAATTGGACTTCAAGCAGAAATTTCACAAATTGTGATCTAAAGGCAACAAATCTGAATATCCCTACAATGGAGTGGCACAGCACAAATCGGAAAAGAGCGTCTGAATCAGTGGACTTAAAAGATTTTTACAAGGTTTTTAAAGGGAATCTGTCAGCAGGTTTCTTCTAGGTAATGTGAGTACCATAATCTAGGAGCGGAGTCTTTGAGTCCCTGATCACAGCGATGTGTCACTTAGTGAGTTGTGTTTTGTTGTTTCAATACAATCAGTGTTTTATCAGCAGGAGAATATCATTAAAGGACAACATTGCACATTCAGTGTAGTCCAACTCCACCCCCAGCAGTGATTAGCAGCTCCCTATCATTATACAATGTACACAGCTAGCTGTGGTGTGCGCGAGGTTATACACAGCTCAACAACTGAGCTCTGCTCAAACTGCAGCAGAAGAAACTGTATGTTTATCAGAACTACTTCACCCAGCATACTAAATAACACATCACTTGAATTGGGATCTCAGCCCCTACCTTAATGTGCTGTCAGATTACATAGCAAAAACCTGTTTACAGATTCCCTTTAACTCAATCTTTCTCAGCAAGTGACAGGTCTGCGGAAATATTACTTCAGGAGCTTTGGCCAAACCTGAGTCATCTTCTAAGAAATATGTACACAATGTATTGTGAATGCATAAAAAAAAATGAGTGTACTACTTACAGTTGTCCTCGATGAATTGATCTTTACTTAGAAAGCTTACAAGTATCATGTCCTGTTAGAGATTTGTTTCTGTTATCATCTTTGGAGTTTTTGTTTTTTTTCTACAAACTTGAAGGCCAAAATTGAGTGCTCCTTCATTTGCCGCCTTCAGGCTCCCAAATACTATATTTACGTACATTGAACTGTTTAACAGAAAAGCCTTTAGTATGTTGAAGTATGTATGGCAAATTTCGGAAGGAAAAAGAAAAAGCCTAAATCTGAGTTCCCTTTCTATGTACGTCACTCCATCAACTTTTTATTTTCCTTTCCAATATTTGGGCATCCCATTAGGCCGTGTGCTTGTGCCAAATGACGGCATACGTTTACAGCTAGCTAGGTCTGTCAAATTATGGAAAAAGTTGTGAACAAGAATTATAAAGAATTTTTACAGAAACGTCCTATAAACAACACTATTAATTCACAGCCCCCTATTCTTTTGTATTACTTTTCTACTTTTATTACCCTGTATTAGGTACATCCCAGTGGTTTTAGTACTAATGCTGCGTAAACATCAGAACTTGGATTTTAGCATTATTAAATATAATAAGGTGATCACATTTTATGGCGATAGAGACACACTGGGGGGAGATATAAGTAAAGTTGCACATAATAAAGGCACAGGGATGGTTAGGATTGCTTCCCTATTCCTTTTAGTGCTTTTATGTTGTATATTAGGCTACCTAAGCACAAATTACTGAAGTCGTAAAAAGTAACATTTGAGACTTTTTACCTTTTTATAGCAGAAATAATTTTAAGTTTTCACAGTATCCAGAGCGCTTGTCGTTCTCACAAAGCCCTATTTGTGTAAATAGAAAGTGACAATGATGGCTACCTCTTCTCTGATTGGAAGAGATTGCAGAGGACAAAACGCGACCCCTAAAATTGTTATTTAATGTGGTTATAAATAAAATTGATATTTTAAGATTTTCCTTGCAGGAAATTAATAGAAATTTATTTTTCAGCTTGACCAGATTTCTGCAGGAGGCATCAGGATATATCATTAATAATCGCAGTGTTCTCTCTTAGCAGAACCGTTGTACAGTTCCTCTTTTTCTAGGGTATGCCTACAGATGAAAAAGGGACACTAGTTCTGCTGGAATGTTTAATACCTAGGAAATAAACTTGCCTAAACTAATAGAAATCTGAAAATGCCACTTACTGTAAGCAAAGCATTGTGGCCCTAAATTACAAGGCCATGATCCAAAAAATGCCATGCCTTTCCTAGTGGGAAATGTAAACTTATGGCGCACGTCCCTTTTTAGGTAAATTGTAAGAACAAGGTAGAGTTATAAATCCTCCTGTGTCACCTTGCATATGTGACCGTAATACATATAATTGAGTGAAGTGGTCATTTTCAGTGTTTCTCAGGAATGTTTTTTTTTTTAGTTATCAGTGATTTGTACACATACGCTGCAGAATGACATATTTTCATCCATTACTCTTTAGGACTGAACGGCGGCCTTGTACAGCCCTGAATAGGCACATTGTACTTCTAATTACCAGAGTTTCACATTTTACAGAGAGTTTAATTGCTGCGAAAGAGCTCCTAATTCTGTTTTCATTCATGATATCCCGCAGCCATGTAGCCGGCCATTATTGTCACCCTCCCACATTCTCACCTGGAATTATTCATGTGTAAGTGCGCAGCTAAGCACAAGAAGAACCCTATGGACAGCACCTTATGTAAATATGCCAACAGTAGAGCCATGCGGGTTGACCAATGCATAAAGAAATCTGTTGAGTAGCTTAACACTGCATTAACCAACTTCGTAGAAGGGGTTGTCTGAGCAGAATAAAACTTTGCCCAGGGGATGCGACATGTAAAAAATAATAAGCTCTGCTATACTCACCTACCGGTACACACCTGGATCCAGCGCAGGCCACTCAGTGGTGAGCAGAGAGACAGGGGGCAATGATGCCTCAGTTTCACCAGCAGCTGGACCGCTGCGGCCTATGATTAACTGAAGAAGTCATGTGACTTAGTAGCGCATAATCCTAAAAGACCTGATGCGTGACTTAAGTCACCTGACTGCTGCAACCAATCACAGGAATGTTGACACCACTGCTTCCTGTCTCTGTGCAGACCATGGAGCAGCCTGCACTGGACGCATGTGTGTGCCGATAAGCAAGTATGGCTTAGTTTGTTATATTTTACATATACTGTCTGGGCAGTGTTTCATTTTGCCCGGACAACTCAAGTGTTTAGAGAACATATGTACGACAGGTACTGTAACCTATATCTGTGCCATCCATCATATTGGTCAAATAAGACCTGAAAGTATTGAGTAACAAAAGTCTGATATTGGGGAAGATGATATTTGTTTGCTCAGAGATGTGTACTGAGTGAGTAGAGTAGATACCTATACATGCCCTGTAGATCATTTTCTTGTCTTGTTTGGGTAACTAGTATATAAATGAGAACAGATTTGTGTGGTAATCCCTTAGTATTAGAGAATTTAATAACTGCCTATCTTTCAAATACAATATCAATGTCATATCAGTGGAGTTTGGACTCTTAGAATCCCCCGCTGATCAGCTGTTTGAGGTGGTCAAAAAACTCATCTGAGGGCGGCGACTTGTTCATATTGTTCTGTCGACCCACATGCCTCACAATACAGGGTATTGCTGAATGTTCACATTCACTTGAACCAGGCATTGATGTCCACCTTCACGCCATTCACTTAATAGTGGCTCTGCTTGATTGAATGAGACCATGTTGAAATAGACAGGATGTCTGCTATTAAGGGTAAGTTATGCAGGTAAATGGAGCAGTAACAATCCAAAACTCAGATGTGTACTGTACTGAGTGGTGTAATCCATAATGAGGCGAGTGAGCGCTGCAGCCCCCTCAAACAGCTAATCACTGGGGGTCTGATCAGTTATCTATATTATGATCCAAGAAACTTTGTGTACTCATTGTGAAAACATTGTCCAACACTCATCTGAAATGTGGTCCACATAGTCACAAGGCTCATAGGGTGGTGTGACTATTTCCCACCATTTAGTAAGTCTGTGGGTGCTTTGTATACAGAGAAGTATAAGTATGCACTGATGAATAGAAGAGCGTGTGTAAATTAACAGTATGCACTAGTCTACAACTCCATTCTCACAAACTGCCTCTTGGGACCCCAGAACGTATCATTATAAAACATTGCAACTTTTACTCTGTTCCAGAAAATCCCATGAATATTGTTTTCTGGTTTTGTGATTGTGACTGATAGCATATCCATGGGACATTGAATCCGTGCAAATCTAAAGGGGGCTTTACACGCAGCAACATCGCTAGCCAAAGCACCCGCCTCCGTCGGTTGTGCGTCACGGGTAAATCGCTGCCCATGGCGCACAACATCGCTTACACCCGTCACACTATACTTACCTGCCTAGCGACGTTGCTGTGGCCGCCGAACCGCCTCCTTTCTAAGGGGGCAGTTTGTTCAGTGTCACAGCGGCGTCACTAAGCAGCCGCCCAATAGAAGCGGAGGGGCGGAGATGAGCGGGCAGAACATACCGCCCACCTCCTTCATTCCTCATTGCGGGCGGCCGCAGGTACGGTGATGTTCCTCGTTCCTGCGGTGTCACACATAGCGATGTGTGCTGCTGCAGGAACGACGAACAACCTGCGTCCTGCAACAGCAATGAGAATCGGGATTAGAACGACCGGACAACGATTAGGCAAGTAATTTTGATCATTAAAGGGTCGTTCGTGCGTTGCTAACGAGGCCGGATGTGCGTCAAGAATTCCGTGACCCGCTAATGAGATGTCGTTGCGTGTAAAGCCCGCTTAAGAATGAATAATGCTTGCCTTTTTCACTACAGGGCCGTAATGCTCTCAACTCTTGATCAAACCAAGGTTCCCTCTTCTCAGGACCCGGTGTCTACTATTGTGTCTCCGTCAGTCCCATCAAACTGTCTACTTAAAACTGAAGGAGACCATTGATTTGCAGGCTTAAATTGGTTGAAGTCTTCAATACAATTTGATCATATATTATTAAATCCTAACGATATACCATCAATCACTATAAATGGAAAACCACTTTACATTGTATAAAGCTAAGGTAAAAAGTTTATTTAAAGGGAATTTGTCACCAGGAAGGACCGCTTTACATTATACAACCCATTGTCCTATATTAAAGCAATCAGTCTATACAATATGACCATTCTCTGTGCCAAAATAAAGTGTTTGCTTAATTCTTTCTTAAAATTCTGATACCCAATAGCTGCGTTCATAGTTTTTATTTCTGAAGGAGTCATGGTTATGACATCGTGCTGCCCCTTCACCTTTCGGGCTGAGAAGTACAATAACTAAAATCTCAAACAAATCATTTTAGTGCACCCTGAACTGATCTGTGTTTTATAGAGGATATATGCTCTTAAAGGGATTGTCTGGGATTGTGAGATTAGGGGTAGTCTGACACCTGATACCCTCAACAATCAGCTGAAATCTCCTGTCGTGGCAGCAGGTGTCAGAATCGCACTAATCTCATATTAATAATTTAACTATGGATAGGTTTTTAATTATTTAGCCCCTCACAACCCCTCTAACTAAGGCGGATTTATCCTGCTGAAAGATTCCCTTTAAATTATACAAAGGAAACATTATATTTTTGATATATCTAATCCACATTGGCGCCATTGACTTAGTATATCATACGTAAAAATTCCCCCAATGGATCCCAATGCAGGGAATAGTCTTTTTTCATAAAAAGTCAGACTTTATGTACAGCTCCCAAAATATTGCTGTAATGATTTCCTACCGGGTACTTTGCCAAAAACTTAAATTATCCACGTTGCCAGATGACAGTGCCAGTGTGTATATTCCCTTTACCTTCAGTCAACACATTGTTTCAGTACATAAAAATCCCAAAGTTTTATTGTGCATATATTTATCGACGTCTCCGTGTGTAATCAGAATTTTTCTATACTGGGCTGTGTCAATCCGCATTGAGGAGGCAGTACGTGTTCAACCATATGGCTTCCCCGGAGTACAGTAGGTTAGCGACATTGGTCGTGTTCACCGTTACCTTCCTAACATGCCTCCACCTATAATTTCTAATAGGATATGCCTGTATAACAAAATACAAAGTACGCTTTTCTTACATGGTTACAAAATGTGAACGTACCACAGTTCATCGATTTGCTATGAACAAACTACAGTGGACAATACTGGTGATTGTTAGGTGATCATTATTTATGTTGGTAGCACATTTATGTTTTTTAATCTTATTTGTTCTTTTACTTGGTTGTAATTTTTTTTTTTTTTTTTTAAATTATAAAATGAGCTGATAAATTAGCAGGACATTTATTAAATTAACCGTTAACGATGTTGAATTTGTAAATTCTTGTATAAAACTATTGACAATGCACTGAGTTTAGAAAGATTTTTATGTACATATGCACTCTGTAAATAAGTGTTGATGTTATTGAAATAAGACATGTAAAAAAGTATTGGTAATTGTACATGGAGTGACCCTGTTTATCTGTAACTATTATTCCAACAAATTAAAAACTGTGGATGCAGATCTTATTTTCTGGAGGCTGAAGTTTTTTGTGTCTTGTCGGTTATTGAGCGAGGTCAGGGATAGATTACATACTGTAGACACTAGGGCCTTCAGAGAATTCCAGAGAACTGAAGAAGGTGTCCACCACATACATTGTACAGTCAAAGAACCTTAAACTTAGTGTCACAAAATGTCCACACTACATACAAAAGACCAAAAGATCCAACCATCTGGTGCTGAGGTTGTCCCTCAAGTGCAACTGACTGGATCCAAAGGAGCACAATTCTTATGAGAGCACCTCTTCCCATTATTTTAAGGATTGGCAAGATCCCAGGGGATCCATACATTTATATAAACTGGGTTTGAGGTGACAGTCATTAATATTTTAAGAGGTTGTCCACTACTTTTATATTGTTGGTCTATTTTTAGGATAGGTCATGAATACCAGATTGGTAGGGGAGTGGCACCTGTAGTGATGAGTGAGCGTGCTCACCACTGTTCGGTACTCGATCGAGCATCTGGGTGCTCGGGGACTTGCGGACCTTGGCCGAGTATCACAGTTGTTCTAATATTTTGTCCGTGAAACAGCCACATTGCACAAGCCTGTTCAATATATGATGTATGCAGTCTCCAAATGGCTCTCCAAGGGGATAAAACACCCGTCCTCCCTTCTGCCAGAAATGCTCTGTTTATGGCTGGCTGTACGTGGGTGGAGACCTGAAAAGGCCAATCGTTAACTTTCCATAATGCTTCTTACTCCTGTCGAGCATCTGACCAGCTCGAATCGAGTAACAAGCATTCAAGCATTTTAGTGCTCACCCATCACTAGACACCAGTTATCCTCACTGATTAGCTCTTTCCAGACCAGATGTAACCACTTGAACTGTACATTCTACCTTTATTAGAATTAATGGGAGTGGATCTACATTACCCCATTGTGACCATTTTACAGGTAACGGAACTGTGCTGTTCTCTGCAATTGATAACATCTGGTCTCCAATAGACTCTGAAACAGCCGGTTGGTAGAAGCCCGAGTATTATACTCATTATATATTACAATATAATGTGGTGACGGACAACAAATATTACATAAACATCACAGCGTCAAGCCTTTGTGGTTTGTGTTTGATTTTGATTTGATGAAAGACAGAAAAATGGGCAACTGGAAGGATCTGAGCTACTTTGACGGGTGCAATTGTGATAGATAGATGAAAGGATCAGAGAAGCACAAAATGGCAGATCTTTTGGTGGTCTACCTGGTGGTGGAAGCCAACAGAGGTAATACTTGTAATATCAAGCAATGGACAACTTAAAGGGAATCTGTCACCAGGTTTTTGCTCCCCCATCTGAGAGCAGCATAGTGTAGAGACAGAGACCCTGATTCCAGCGATGTGTCACTGAGCTGTTTGCTGTCATTTTGATATCATTGTTTTCTTTGCTGCAGATCTAGCAGTTACACAGAGTTCATGAATATGCTGGACTACCTAACAGCAGCCCAAGTAGTCCTCTAATGATAATCTACTGCTGATTACACAGTAATTTTATCAAAACTACACTAAGCCGCTCAGTAAGTGAAACACCACTGGAATCAGGATCTCTGCCCCTACATTATACTGCTCTCAGATTAGGTGGCAAAAACCTGGTGACAGATTATTTTTCATGATTGAAATTTAGATTACTTCAAATGTCATCAAAAGGCCTAGATCAAAGATATGGATAACAGCTGGCCTTTGTCATATTCCTAGTTGTATGGACAGCAGCAACAGACCACTGCGACTATAATTGTAAATGATGCATATCCTTTTACTGGAATCTGACTATCGTAAGTTACCGGAGCAAAGGGTGATGATGTGGGCTCAATGTGGGGGTGAGTGTAATTTTCATGTATTTACATGGCCTAATAATGGTAAAGTAAAATAAATATTTACCTTTAGTACATTAGAATAGGAATATATGTTCAGTATATACTGCAGTGTATATTTAATGATTGCATGCCTTACAAGTATATAGTGCCTTGAAAAAGTATTCATATCCAGTAAACGTTTCCAAATTTTCTTACATTACACCCACAAACGTAAATGTATTTTATTGGGATTTTGTTATATACCAACACAAAGTAGCAAGTACTTGAAAAGTGTAAAAGAAATTATGCAGGTTTTCTAAGTAATTTAACCCCTTCATGACCTTGCCATTTTGTTTTTTTTGGGGGGTTTTTTGGGTTTTTTTTTCCTTCAATTTTCATTTTTTCCTCCTTCCAAGAGCCATAACTATTTTTTTCATTATTTTTCCGTCAATATAACCATATGAGGGCTTGGTTGGTTTTTTTTTTTCAGAACGTGTACTTTTGAATGAAACCGTTCCTTTTACCATATACTGTACTTCGATTCCACAATTTCTTCTTGGGTTTCTTTTTTTTATTTACCATGTTCACTATGAGGTAAAAATTATCCGCAGTATGATTCTCCAGGTTGGTGAGAGTATGTTGAAACCAAACATATATAGTTTTTGGGGTTTTTTTTCAATTGAACAGTAAAAACCAATTCCGAAATTTTTAAAAAAATAACTTTTGGCGCCATTTTCCGAAAACTGTAAAGTTTTTATTTTTCTGTATACACGGCTAAGTGTTTTTTGCGCCCTTGGCTGATATTTTTAATGATGCCATATTTGGGTAGATACAATGTTTTGATCACTTATTGCATTTTATTGCAATGTTGCAGTGGGCAAAAAAATATTCTGCATTTTTCTTTTTTCTTTACACTGCTTACTGATCAGATTAATTTATTTTATATTTTGATATCATTTCTGAATTCAGCAATTGCAAATGTGTATTTTTTTTTTTTTAATTTTTTTTTTGCTTTATTTCAATGGGACAACTTTTGTGGGCTTTTTTTTCCATTTTTAAACCCTTTATTTCACTTTTTATTGTGTTTACTATTCCCATTAGGGAAATTGAAGTTTTCATCATCCAATCGCTTTTGCTTTATAGGGCAGTGCAATCAACCCTGCTCTGTGTAGCAGAAATAATGACGACCTGTGAATACTGGATAGCAGCCAGCGTTCACAGGAAGATCCTCATAACATGCACAGGGATCATCAGCTGACCCCTTGCTGTCATGACGACGACCTGACAGCACCCCGCGATCACGTCATGGTTGCACCAATGGGAGCAGGGAAAGTCACGCTCCCTCTCGGTGCGTGCTAAATCACATCAGAGATGGACAGTGAGATTTAACTGGTTAATAGCTGAGCACGGAGCTTGGAGACACAGTTAGTATGGAAATGCTGATGAGTATAGAGTTTCCATGAAAATTATATTGTGCACAGATCCTAATAAGTGTGGTAGTGTGAATCAGGTTATGTATTGGGTGTATGTTAAAGGGGTATTCCCATCTCCAAGATCCTATTCCAATATGTAGTAGGCATAATAATAATAATATTAGCACATACCTCCAATTAGAAATGTAGTATAGTTCTCCTGATATAACCATGTCTCTTACCTCATGTGCAGATAACAGAGAACAATAGAGGAAAATAGGGTTTTTTTTAAACTGCGCCAATGATCACTTCTCAGGTATTCAGATTAATGGATCTTTATTTTGCACAGGTCTACGCGTTTCTGGAGTCTCAGCTCCCTTCCTCAGGACCATCAGGCATAAGAACACATCAAACATCAAAAAGCGATTTGATGTGTTCTTATGCCTGATGGTCCTGAGGAAGGGAGCTGAGACTCCAGAAACGCGTAGACCTGTGCAAAATAAAGATCCATTAATCTGAATACCTGAAGTGATCATTGGCGCGGTTTAAAAAAAAACTATTTTCCTCTATTGTTCTCTGTTATCTGCAGTCTGGGTTGCTGCTGCCTTGATCAAAACTTTCCATGCCTGCATAGTAGTTGTGACTTTCACAACTTCACTTGGTGAGTATTACTGCTCCCTGTCTCTACCCCGTGTGTTATTGGGGTAAAACCCTATTGCGCTTCTTCTCCACAGCTTTTTACTCACTACCTCATGTGCAGGGCAGTGCAGCTTAGTTGCTCGTGGTTGTAACCATGGATACCTAACTAACTTTCACTATATGAGTGAACATAACCATGGGGTACCTAAGCTGAAATGCAGAGGCACATGTTGGCTGATCAGATCAGCTGTCAGGTGCCAGGAAAGATGCGGGCTCGGCGTGCAAGCACACATCAAAGCAAAGGACATGAACGTTGATGTAAATTTACATCAAAGGTAGTTAAGGAGTTAAAAATATAACTCTGAAAATTGTGACATGCATTTGTATTCAGCTCCCGCAAGTCATTACTTTGAAGAACCACTTTTTTTCTGCAAGTACTGCTGCAAGTCTTGCCCTGTATTTAGTTCCATCCATCTTCTCATCAATTTGGTAAGAAATTAAAAAAAGGAAAGGTTAAAGGATTATTCCCATCTCCAACATCCTATCCCAATATGTACCTCCAATTAGAAATATAGTATAGTTCTTTTGATTAGCTATGTTGCTTACCCCATGTTCAGGGCATTTTAGCTTAGGTATACATGGTTACAGCCACAAGCAACTAACTGCCTGATTGTCACTGAGTGGCCATAAACATGGATACCTAAGCTGCAATGCTCTGCACACGAGGTAAGAGACATGGCTAATCAGGAGAACTATACTACATATCTAATTGGAGGTGTTTGCTAATGTTAATATTATTAAACCTACAGAGCCAAAAAGTTGAGAAGGAAAAAACAGGGCACTGCTCAGCCCAAGGAATATTTTTGGCAATAGCCAATGTTCACAAACAGCGTTATAATAGCGTTCTTTGCTGCAATTGATAAAAAGGCATGGCAGAAAAAATCCCTGCAACAGCTACGTAGTTCTCATTCAAAAGTCCAGAGTAATCCGAGAAATAAATCTGAAAGAAATAAAGGCACTTACCGGTCTTTGCTGTGCAGTGGAAAACATTTAATCACGAATGGAAGTTACATGCTGTGGCAAGCGGGGAGGGGGTAGAACTGGACAGCACGTCAGACGATGGCCGTTTCGCACTCTTTCACAGTGCTTCCACGGTTTAGACCTGGTCCCCTGACGAAGCAACACGCGAAGCACGTGGTGGGACTTGTCCCCCCACCTGTCTACACGTGCTATTCTGGTAAGCAGTCTGCATAGTATATGCTTGGGGTACCTGTATGCCACTATGTGCTTTTTGCCCCACTGTGTGGGGACTCTCTGGTTGTGCAGTATTCTACTAACGCGGTAACAGAGAGGTCCCTAGTTATTTTAACTGGGAATTTATCTTTTTCATGTATGTGGCAATTACATGGTCCTAAGAAACTATGCTTAGATATGTGATGTGTAGGCCTGTGGGGGGTTTCTTTCACCCTCTTGTGTCTGTGTGAACTTGGTGTTATCACATTACTTTGTAATGATTATGCCCCCCTTAATGGCTTTAAATGACTTTTTGTACCAATAAAAATGTGTTATATGCATTTTTTGTCATACTTCATTGAGCTAATTCAAGATAAATAAGGGGTATTTATTTGGCAATCTGAAAAGACTTCTTATGTCTGGTTTATAATTTTGTTTGGGCTTGTTGCTAATAGATTAGCTTCGCACAGGCGTCTTCTGTCACAGTACTCACAGGTAACTTCAGACTGTCTTTGATCACTGGCTGAGCCTTTGCCATTCTAGATAGTCTTCCATCCATTTGCATAGTAGTCTTCCGTTTTCTTCCACGTCTCTCTGTTTCTGTTTTCCATTTTAAAGCATTGGAGATCATTTTAGCTGAACAGCCGATCATTGTCTGCACTTTTTTGTTTTTGTTTTACCTTTCAAATCAAGTTTTTAATTAAAGTATGCTGTTCTTCTGAACAGTGTCTCAAAAGATTCATATTTCTCAGGCTTAAAAGGAGAAATGCATGTACAACGTGCTGGATTCACCCTTAAATAAGGGCCACCTGATTCACACCAGTTTCTTCACAGAATGATTGACCACACTCATTTAACTCCACACTGTTATTATTTTGATCACCCACCTTTCAATTATTTTTTTTTCCCAATTTAAAGTTTTATTGAGTTTCAAAGAATACATTAAAAGAATATGGATCCATGTTATAACTGACAATGCAAAACCAAAGTCTATGCGACACAACACATTTGTCAATGATTGATATAATACATGGATAGTCGTTTTGAACCAAAAAGAATAAGCCATTTGAAAAAAGGTGAAGAAGGAGTATGATCACGAAAAATAGCAAAGGAAGGATAAGTCAGGGCAGGAGGGGAAGAGCTGGAGAGTAGAGTGCACCACCTTTCAATTATTTATTCAAATACTCAGACTCAAAAACCTGCAGATTATGAATGCCGAGGCTGGGCGTTTTCTAAGAATCTACTGCACCAACTGGTAAAAACTGCAAAAAAAGCTGCAAAAACCCTAGTACATGCCCTTATTATCTACCGCATCAAGGTCTTCTAAATATGGATGGACTTTTTTAATACTATGTGAAAATAAAGAAATTATTTTACGCTGGATGTGCCGATCTATTCGAGATACAGTCCACCTGGCGGATTTCATATCGTTGCACTCCATGGATGTGTGATGACCTTTTCTATTAGGCGTGTCCAGCTTTCCTTCACCTCGTTTGTTGCTTCTTTAATTAATCTATGGCTGAGTCAAGGATAACAAAAAAAAAGTTTAAACTGTCTATCTGCTTCATTGAAAAAATAGAATGCAACTTGAATAACAACGGAGGAAAAAAATATCGGTCCATTTCTATTGGATGATAACACATGGAGGCGTGAATGTAGCCTTAAAATCAATGCTTTCAGAATACAGTAGTTGACCAGCTTTCTGCTAGAAAACGTGGACTGTATTTTCAATAAGTACCACAAGAGGGCAGAAGAGGCCTGATTATTTGCACTTATATTCATTATACTGTGTACTACACCAAATCCTAAACCCCATAATAACATTACTATTTTTGACATATTGAAAGTCAAATTACGCGTATCTTTTGAAATTCAAATTCTCTAACTTTGCCATTTTTTCCCCAGAAATGTGGTTTGTGGCAGATTGATTTTGCTGCAAATGGAAAATACTGCAAAATCTCCGAGTAACATCAAAAGGCGCATATGACGCTGAGGTCTCCTATGACTGTATTCAAGACCCTTTCAAGGTCTTCAACGCAAACACAGCATTTCCTTATATAATGTCAAAGTTAGCTCAACAAATATGGCTCCATGTCTTCCATTTGTCACTTATTTTTCTTATGGTACACTTTCTTATTTCATTATCTCATCTCTATCTGGTGTCATCTTTATTGTTCTGGGGGCTTTTTGCAAGGACACATTTTCCATTATACTATTATTTTTTATTTTAATTTTTTATCCTATTATTTTTTTAGTTTTTAATTATAATTTTCCTATCCATATTATTTATTGTAGCATTGTGCCTTCTCACCCCACTACTCCTGGTCTATTTTTCATAACCTTCGACACACTTCTATGTAGGGCGTGGCACTTATTTCTCTGAGATATAGCATAATGTTTGCCTTCACTTTACATTTGGTGCCCACTATTACATCACTTGATCACTATATATTATATTTGATATATTAAATATTATATTCATCTTTTTTGCAATTTGCATACTCTGTGATTACACAACCACACGTTGCCCTATTGTGAAACGTGTGGTGCGGTCTCTTGGCTATTTCAACCATATTTGTTTGCCGTAATATTGTTGCTTAACATACAGTACCTTCTTTCTATATTTGCAATCACAGCTAGTGATTGTTACCTGGCACAATTTGCATGTTCAGTCGATTAGACACTTTTGTGGACAGCCACTTGGCATTTACTAATATGCTTTGTGACGTCCTTCTCCACTTGATATAATTGTCCACTTGGCTTCATATGTATATTTATTGTTCCTGACTTCAATTTCACATTACTGTTGGTGTTAAAGATGTGTTCTCCTTGTGAATTCATGTAACCTATCTCATATATGATCTCTACATTTAGTCTTTTCCTCTGGAATAGTCTTCTGTGTTACATTCTCCCATTTTTTTTTATGTTTAGTATTTAATAAATAAAGATTTATAGTTACTGGTTCTTTATTGGTTTGTCAATAAATATTTCAACGGTGACACAAGTTTTTGGCATTTTAGCTGTTTGCCAAAACATATTAAAAAAACCCCATTATATAATCAATATGGGGTTAAACTGCAGACTCTCAGCTTTAATTTGGGGGTATTCACATCCTAATTGGAGTAAGGGTTTAGGAATTAAAGCTCTTTAACATGTAACTGTCTTTTTCAAGAGACAAAGTAAGACAAATATCTCAAAAGCTTTTTAAGGCCCTGTGCGCACACTGCGTTTTTTACCGCGGTTTTCCTGCATGTTTTGCTGCAGGAAATGTTTATAACCTTGCCCCAGTCCTTCCCCAGCAAAACCTATGGTAAAAAAAAAAATGCTGTGCGCACACTGCGTTTTTTTTCCCCTACAGGTTTTACTGCATGTTTTCTGCAGCAAAAATAATGAGCATGTCACTTCTTTTCCGCAGGTACCTGCAGTTTTTGCCATAGATAATGGTAACAAACCGCAGGGAACAACCTGTGGAAAATTTGTGGCAAATCGCAGTTAAACCGCATGCGGTTTTCAGGTGCGGTGTGCTGCGGTTTTTTCAGCAGGTGCAGTAATCTTTCAGAGGGTGAAGAATTTTCTTAAGAAAATTCCATTTTCTAGTGCGCACAGGGCCTAATAGCTATTTTATCCTATTTAAAGGGAACCTGTCATGTCACTTTTTATTTACAGTGGGTACGGAAAGTATACAGACCCCTTTAAATATCTCACACTTTGTTTAATTGCAGCCATTTGGTAAATTCATAAAAGTTCTTTTTTTTTTCTCATTAATGTACATTCTACATTCCATCTTGACAGAAAAAAACAGAAATGTAGACATTTTTGCAGTCTGCCTAAATGTAGAAGTTTCCATTTTTTGCCATTGTACAACTCAAAGAACCATTTCCTCCAGCCACAGGTAACAGCAATGGCTTTCCACACTTTTATAGGTAGTGTGCCTTCACACACCTTCAGATGTGGGCTACTATTCCTTATACAGTCCCTGACAGAAGTCCTGTGGCTTATCCATGTTATGTAAATAAAAGCTTAATCTGACTTTAAATTCATCCATTGGTTTCATAAATTACTCTTTTGAAAGCTGAAATCCTCCCAAATTTGGTTTAGGTTATCAAAATAAAGTTGCTGCAAAGCTGAAATATTGATCATTTAATGAACACACAGGTCAAATTTTGGCAAGACCAAAAGTTTTGTCGCCTTGTCATATAATGCACCCAATTCTAGTTTACATCCTCACCAGTGCTCACTAAATGACCTTCAGTTGAACTGCAACTTGACCTCTGACAACATGCCAAAAATCCACCCTGCAACCAAAGCCTTGATTATGAAGAGGCTGAAGAACAGATCCACTGCAGAGGTGGCTGGCACCTTTAACACTAGAAGTCCCAGAGAGGGGTCATTTAACATTTCTACCTTTGGAACCCAGAGACTGGTCGAATGACCTGAAGGATTTTAGCTAGCATCCTATAATCAGTCTTTTGTTCTGTAATTAAGGCCATTACTGTCGCACCACAGGAGGTTGTTGATTTCCATTGAGTTTAGCCATTTAGTTTCTAGTTAGGTCAGTTTGGACTAAGGGTCATTTGACCCTCTTTCGGGACTTCAGGGGGGAAGCTCGAAATTTCTGGGACTTCTAGTGTTAATGTGTCTCAGCGTCAAGTACAAAGAATTAAAAAAAGATTTGCAGAGACTGGAGATGTTTTTGACAAGCCCAGGTCCGTCAGACCCTGCAAGACAGCTGCTCAGGAGGAACGTTTGTTGGTTAGAAATTCCAAAGAAAGCCCTTCTTCCACTGCAGCAGAGCTCCAAACGGCCTGGTCACCTCAAGTCCCTGTGTCAACTAGAACTAGAACAGTTTGTAGGATTCTGTATCAAAATGGCCTCCATGGTGGAATCAGTGCCCAGAAGCCAGCACTAAATGAAAGGCAATTAAAAAATGTGTGGCATTTGCCAAGTCCCACAGCCTGCTAAACAGATGGACACTGGAAAAGTGGCAGAAGGTGGATTTGTCTGATGAATCTTCAGTTGAATTACACCACAGCTGCCGCAAATACTGCAGGAGATCTACTGGAGCCCGTATGGATCCAGAAAACAGTTAAGTTTGGTGGTGGAAAGATCATGGCCTGGGGTTACATTCATTATGGGGGGGTGCGAAACATTTGCAAGGTGGAAGGCAATATCAATAGCCTAAAATATTAAGAAGTATTAGCTACCTCTTACATTCCCAATAATAAAAGGGATAAAATTCAGCAGCAGGATGGTGCTCCATCTCATACATCCATCTCTACAACAAAGTTCCTCCTGGCAAAGAAGATCAAGGTGCTCAAGGACTAGCCAGCCCAGTCACCAGACATGAACATCATTGAGTATGTTTGGGGTATGATAAAAGAGGAAAGGAAGCTTGGAAGATAAAACCACAGAATCTAGATGAACACTAGGAGGCATGTAAGACTGCATTCTTTGCTATTCCTAATGACTTAATCAATAACTTGTATGAATCATTGTTGAACCGCATGGATGCAGTCCTTCAAGCTCATGGAAGTCACACAAAATATTAACTATGGCTCTAATAGCACCACAACTTCATTCACCAATGTTATGCAACATATCTTTGTATTAGAAGTTAATTATTTGTTTGAATTTCACATTACTTTCTGTGGGCGACAAATCTTTTGTCTTGCCAAAATCTGACCTTCCTGTGTTCATTAAATGATCAATATTTCAGCTTTGTAGCAACTTTTATTTTGATAACCTAAACCAAATTTTGAAGGGTTTCAGCTTTCAATAGAGTAGTTTATAAAACCAATGGATGAATTTAAAGTCAGGTTATAAGCTTTTATTTACATAACATGGATAAGCGACAGAACTTCGGTGAGGTACTGTACCTGTCCTTTACCAGACAGTATTGCCCTATTTTGTGTGCACCTCTGTCCCTCTCCATAGCTTCTCAATAGAATAGAAACAGACCATCATTAGGCAGAAAAAAAAAAATACATCAAAATATAGAAAAGTGGCCAAATCAACATTTTGGTACAGTCTACACGAATAAGTGACAATCATCTTGACTGTCTCATACATAAATTGACTTGCAACTATTTAGCAGATGATTAGATATGCAGATTCTTGTCATGTGACTGCATTGTTACTGTTTTGCTGCTGGTGGTGGAAAAATCTTTTTCTTACTGTAGACTACAAATTGCAACCTGTCCTCCCATTCAATAATAGTTCAGTGTGTTGATCGATTGATTCCCAAGCGACAGATCACTGGTTCAAATTGAGGAGCTATGAAGCAGATTTCCCAAGAAAAGAGAAACCGCATAATGCAGCTCATCAATAGAGATCTTTCGGCCAAGAAAATTGCCTAACTGCATCATGTGAGAGCCATGACAGTTGGAAGAATACGAAATGAAGTGCGTCCATCCATTTAAAAGCCAAGAGGTGGACATTCAGGAATAATATTGGAGTCAACAAGTGAAGTCTTAACAAGGTCTATCAGTTCCGGCGCGACAAACATGGCAACGGAGGTGGCTCATATGCTTCTTAATAGTGAGATCACAATTATCCATGCAAGCACTGTGCGACGCACATTACACGAGTCTGGAGATGTGGCTTAAAAAGGTGAAGAATCCTCAACTTCAATACTGTCATAAGAAGCGTCAGCTCAAGTTTTCAAAAAAGTGAGAAAAGTGGAGATTAGAAGATTGGAAACGGGTGATTTGGAGCGATGAGACGAAAGTCAATAGACTAGGTTCTGATGGGAACAAATGGGACTAGTAGAAACAAGGGAAAAAGGGGCTAATGGATCAAGAAATTGAAGGAGCTGTGAAGTTCAGTGGAAGAAGCCTGATGATATGGGGTTGCTTCATTGGATACTTGACCAAGATCGCTGGCGGTTTCAATGCTGAGCTATATGGGAGTATCCTACAAGACAAGTTGCTTTGTATGCTCGATTACTATGGTTATGAAAAGGCCATCATAATGTTCCAGCAGGACAACGAACCAAAGACTATGTTGAAATTGCAAAGAAATGGTTCAATGACAATGAAGTACATGTGCTGGATTGGCCCCACAGTCCCCAGACCTCAACTCAATTGAACACTTGTGGGTAGAGTTGAAGAAAAAGCTGTATACATACCCAAGTGAGTCTACCAGTATGCACCAACATTGAGAACATATAAAAGAGACCTGGGATCATATTTCTGTCAAGACATGCTTAAATCTGGTCGAGGGCATGCCCAGAAAGATTCAGGCAATACTAACAAAATAATAAAAAAAAATAAAATGTACATTTTTAGGAGCAAAAAAGTAACATTGCAGTGATGTGAGAAGAATCTGCAGAACTAATCATCTGCTAGATAGTTGCAGGTTATATTTATGTATGAGATATCCAAGATGATTGTGTATAAAATGAAGGTAGTCTCAGATTTGAACCTGTAGTTGATGGTGAGATATGGAGACTGAATGTCTAAAGTTCAAAACATTGTTTCCTTTTGCTTGTCAGTGTAGGCACTGCTATAGGGATAGAGTAAATCTATTGGTAGCATTGAGAATAAGGGATAACAATATAGTTTTGAAGCACCAGTTAGATTTTTTTTTTTATGTCTTGTAGATTAAAGCAGTTCTTTGCAATATTAGGGCATATAGAAATCACAGAGGGAGGTCTCCAGTTTGGGCGCTCACATTCTGGTGGACGCAAGTCATTCATGTATTACATGGATGGCGATTCACGCATTTTCCTTGTATAAGCAGCTTCAAGAGAAATATCCTCAGTGGTTAGCACTGCAGTTTTACAGCGCTGGGGTCCTGGGTTCAAATCCCACCAAGGGCAACATCTGCAAGGAGTTTGTATGGTCTTCCCGTGTTTGCGTAGGTTTCCTCCCACACTCCAAAAACATACTGATAGGGAATTTAGATTGTGAGCCCCAATGGGGACAGTGTTACCATTGTATGTAAAGCGCTGGTGAATTAACAGCGCTATATAAATGAATAAATATTATTATTATTAACTATTTGCCATTAATTCCAACAATGGGACCTGCAATGAGTTTATTTTGAACACTTACACTTTGTCATGTTTCATCTTCAGTAGAAAATTAAGTCATTTTAGGAAACTCCAAAGGGAACAGTATGACATTATTAACAAGGGACATTGCCAATTATAATACTAAACATTAATACTGGCATTAGCTGCTGGTGTCATTACTGCTGTACATCACACAGAGGGATCTGATATTATCTGTAATATGTGGTATAATAAGCTCATTTCACTAAATCCCTGGTGGGCCGGTTACAGATGTCATTGCCTGCATTAGTACTAATACTTTCTATTGCCTCTAATGAGGTGTTACGTTTCATAAGATATTAGCCTGTGTGATACTATATAAGCATTTGTATTGATAAATGCTATATAAATTTGTCACGGTATTACTAATGAGATTAAGTATTAAAATATGTGTTTTGAAACTTCATTCTAATGTCCATTTGACATCAGTCATACAATTTAGTATGACGATTCACAATGTACTGTATATGTTAAGATTTTAATCCTGACTTAAGTTAAATAATGTATGTTCAGATAATGATGTTAGTAAATCACGTCTGGACTGATGTGTAATATGGCCATATAGGGCCAGGGATAATTGGGATAATACTCTGGCCACCATTGCAGGCAGATTTATGGGCATTAGTAAAGTGCTTTAAGAATTCCATACAACATAATGTCTTTACACCCAATAAAACCGTAAGTGTGAAGGACTAGTATTTCATTTTTACAATGTGTATATTATCCTACATGATCTGTGTAATATCATATCGGTAGGCAGAAGGCGAGGTTTTACAACATCATTAAGCTACTGATAACAAGCAGAACTATCATAAAGCGGGGAGTGTTTTATGGGAATTCCTTACATACATTCACCACCTTTCTTTACGTACAGCGGGTTTGCTGTAAACATATAATAATATCGATTCATGTCAACCCAAAACTGTAAATAAAAAGGCCAATATGCTAAGGTTCATGTGGACAATGTCAGATTAGCGTGACATGACAAATTAAGAGGAAGTTAAATAAACCCTCCGGTCATTGAAGATATTTCTGCTGAAGCTCTTCTGCTATCTCAAACACTTCGAGTAGGTATTACGGGGAGTTGATGATATCATGGCTGGTAAGGTTGCCAACTTCCTTTTCCAAATATTTCTGGAGAACTGAACCAAAAATCACAAACGGCTCATAATCTTTATGAACGCAGACACTGCCCTTTTTAGAGATCATGCCCGCAACATAATGATCACTAAGGATCTCAAAATTAGAAGGGTCATGTCATGTAATAGTTAAAGAAATGTCTGACAGCTGCATGTGAATATTACTTCAATTATTACATTTCTCTGTTTCTCCAGTGGCAATTATTTTCCATTGCTGCCATAATACTGCTGGGGCAGCAGGAATTCTATGTAATTGATTAGTGAATAATCTCTTTAATACAGAGCCCAAAATTTATTAAAATCCAGTCCTACACAAGATCATGCAGAGAAGAAAAGTTAGGGGATTTGATTTGATATACACACAATCAAATCACATAAAATACATAATCCTCATCATGGTTTAGCTTAGCAAATGAAGATTTGTGACGGGGGAAGGGTTGTCCACACTGATTTCAGGCTCATTGGTAGCTGATGAGGCTAATTTTGGATAAGCAGTTTGCCTGCATTTACTACAGTAATAGCTCTGCTTTGGGTGTGGTACTGCAGTAGTGCCTTGGTTCTTGCTTCATTATCCTTTGTACTAAAGGCTAGCCAGGTGTGCATTCTTAAGGCCCAGTCACACACAACGACTTACCAGCGATCCCGAAAACGATGCGACCTGATAGGGATCGCTGGTAAGTCTCTGGGAGATCACTGGTGAGATGTCACACAGTCAGATCTTACCAGCGATGCAGGAACAATACAGGTGGCAGTAGCGACCTGTCTAATGATCTCAGCAGTCACTGTGACCCTGCTACACAGTGTCAAACACAGCGATGTGTCCTGCCCAGCAGGACATTGCCTTTGAAGAAAATGACCTGGACCATTCTGCAACGACTAGAGATCTCACAGCAGGGGCCTGATCACTGGTAGGTGTCACACATAACAAGATCGCTAACGGGATCGCTACTGTGTCACAGAAACCGTGACTCAGCTGCGATCTCGCTAGCGATCTCGTTATGTGTGACGGTACCTTTAGGCTGGTTTCAGACGTTCATGTTTAATCAGATACACATGTTAATATCTGTTTGCATACGTGAGACATCAGTGTGACACGTACCGGAGAAAACACGGGTCTTTGAAATAAAAAAAAAATTCTATATTCACCCGTATCCAGCGCAGTTTTCTTCGGCTCTGCTGTTTCCTGCTTCTGACCCCCGCTAATTATGCTCATTGAATATTCACTGCACCTCGGACCTGGAAGCAGGAGCATTGCCGGGTACTGCATTGACAGGGACAGCATAGGAGGAAGCATCGCTGGTTACAGGTGAGTATCCAGCTAGCAGTGTGTGCGCAGTGACGTCCAGGAGATCATGTTGTTCCCAATGAACTCTGATGACCTCCTGATCACCCCCCCGCGACACCCGCGCCACAGCATTTCATTGGGAACTCGGATGACCTCCTGAACGTCACTATACACACGATGCTGTCCCCGGCGATGCTCCTGCTTCCAGGTCCTAGGTGCAGTGAATATTCAATGAGAAAAATTTGCAGGGGTGAAAAGCAGGAGATATCAGAGCCAAAGACAGCAGCATTGGAGACACGTGAATATAGAAAATCTTTTTCTTCCAAAGACACGTGTTTTCTCCGGTACGTGTCACACTGATGTAACACGGATCATATCAGTGTACGATCCGTGTGACACCTGTGATGCCGGAGAAAAAAAACAAACATGTCTCTGTGTGTATGTGCCTGGTCACAGGGTTCGTGTGAAAACACGGACGTGTGTGTAACTCCAGAGAATAACATGGGTACGTGTGGCATCCGTGTTAAACATAGACGTGACACGTACCTGAAATATGGACATCTGAAACTGGCCTTAAAGTAAGAAACAGCCTTGTAGATGGTACATCTCCAACCCTCGTGGTTAACAGCTAGATCAAGCTACTGATTGTGGTCAATATGGCAGGCACAAAACCAAATGTTCAGGAGCTCCATCAATTGTTTCTTTAGTTCCCAGCTGTTACGGTGGCCTGTGACAAGTTCACCATACAGTGCAATCTATGATAAAGCATGACCTTCCACCCTACAGATGTGTCCTGCCCAACATCACTGCTTCTTCAGCAGCATGGCCTACATGTTAGTAACTTCTGCCTGTTGAAAAACTGCGTTGTTGGTTATTAAATCCTTCCAGCTGATATGCAAATAGATATAGAGGCAGCACTGAAGTATGGAGGGTGTTATACATTGTAGAGCTGCTTCTGTATGGGAGACAAGGGCAGCATCATCGGCAAAAAGCAGCTCTCAGATTGACTTTGTGGACTCGTCTTGAGTTAAACAGATTGCCATCAGTGTGATATCAGACTGTTTCCCTCTTCAAGGTATGTTGTGGCCCTTTCAAGCATCATACTAAAGAACATTGTGAAAACAGCTAGTGTAAGTATGCATCTTTGTTTTACATCATTATTTATTTATGGTTCTAAGTGGTTCTTTTTTGACTATGCTGACATTTATGTAGCTTGATGATCATGTTCTGAAACCTTGGCAGACATCCTAATCATTCAATGATTTGCCACAGCCTTTTGTTACTGTGTTGAATGCTTTGGTGAGGTCAAAAAATGACATGCAGTATAGTCCCTACTTTTGCTCCCTACATTTCTCTTGAAGCTGCCTGCGCACAAAACCCACATCGATGGTATTGCTATTTTCTCTAAGGGCACACTGGCTCTCTGGGAGCAGTTCTTCTCCAATGGTGGACACAGGTTTTTCCTGTAACAGAGAGTAGGATTATTCTCCAACAATTAGAATAGTTACTTTTTTCCTTTGTTGTTATAAAAGGTTGACAATGACTGCAGAGGTCCTGTGGTAGTCTGCCATGTTTTCAGCAGCAGGTAGAGTCCATAAAGCTTGTTACTTAATACTGTATCTCCATGCTTCCAGACCATAGTTGGAAGTCCATTAACTTCTACAGCCTTAGCATTTTTCAGTTGGCTAATGGCCTCAATACTTTCTTCAAGGTTAGGGATATCTTACAATTCCATTTTTTTATTGACTGTTGCGGAATGTAGTGGGTTTCTGATTCTTGGACTATGTGTTTGGAGCTGGAAAAAGTGGATGGTTTGTTTTGTCTGTGATGAACCTTTGACTGTACTGCGCAGAGCACTTTTGACCTAATACAGAGGACCATACACTGCTTTCAGGGCTTCCTCTGTAAAACCCTCTATAGTGTCTGCGCAAAGTTAAATTCTCTTAGCCAGGTTGACCCACCAGTTGTTTTGGACCACACAAAGCTTGTGCTGGAGGTTGCTGCATAGAAGTCATTTTCTTATCAGGACAGCATGGCTGAGCAAGGTGTGCTTTGTAAACAGATCTCTTCTTTGTTAACAGTTTCTGGATCTCCTTTTTGTTTTTGTCAAACCAGTCTTTGTTCTTCTTTGAGGTGAGCCCTACAACTTTTACAGAGGTCTGCAAGATGCTGGTTTTTATGCATTTCCAGAATTCTTCTACTGAGAAGTCTGTTAAGGCCCCTTTACACACTGAGACTTTCTAGCGATCCCACCAGCGATCCTGACCTTGCCGAGATCGCTGGAAAGTCTCTAAACAGTCGCTGGTGAGCTGTCAAACAGGCAGATCTGGCCAACGAGGCAGCAGCGTTTAGAGACTTTCCAGCGATCCCGGACCTGCAGAACGTCCTTGCTGGTAGGGAACGCTATAGCAAGCCTATGGGCTGGGTTCTAAAAGTCGCTAATGATGTCGTTGTAGCGGTGTCAAACACACTGATGCATGCTGCGCAGTGGGAAACAAAGGACCAAAAAATGGTCCTGAAAGATTTGTAGCGATCAGCGACCTCCCAGCGTGTCACACACTGCAATGTCGCAGGGGAGGTCACTATTACGTCACAAAACCGGTGACGTTACAGCGATATCGCTAGTGATGTTGCAGTGTGTAAAGGGGCCTTTAGACAATTGATAGCCAGAAGTCTAATTTGGATGTTCGCCTGCAACTGGTTTTCAAAACGACTGACTGGGGTTTATCTACCTGGAATGTCTTTATATGCCATCCTTTTTTACTTTAGTTTCATGTACAGCATGAGTTTGCAGCACGCAAGATGGTATTCAGTGTGAAATTCTGTACTGCACATTATTCAGGTGTGTTGGATATCTCATAGATCTATCTGCTAAACTAAAATATATTCTTTGAGGTTCCATTGGATCTAAAATGCACCCAAGTTGTCATTAGGCTTTCACTCTGCAGAATGTTGGCATTAGTCTTTGCCCACTCTGGCATCAAAGTCACTAAGAATGAAAACCTTATCATCTGTAAGGGCATTTTGATTGCGTTTAAGCTAGTCAGCATAAAATATTTCTGTAGGGTCAGTTTGAAGAGTTGGAGCATCTATCTGCTTGTTTCAAAGTGGAAGGCGCAAGGAGATAATGCAATTTGTATTTCTAGTTGGCAAGTTTGGAAGCAATGGAGTTCTTAACCATAAAGCCAACCCCAGAAGGGCATTTTTCAGACTTTGGCTTTTCAGACCAATATAAGGTGTAGCCTGTGCGATGTTCTTGAAGGCTGCCTTCCTCTGGAAGCGGACTTCACTAAGAGGAGCAACGTCAACATCTAGCTTTAATAGCTCATTAGTGACTAGAGCAGAGCATTATCCTGAGAGGCTGTTTGCTGTGTTGAGCATTATTCTGATCTTCCAGCATGCCAGTTTTAACCAATACCCCTTGTGAGGCTTGTGGATTCTTTTTGACGTGTGATTTTGAAGCTTTGAAATATGCCCATTGATTGCAGCCACCCAACTGAGGATGAGAAGTGGAAAAACGCCTTTTTTAGATTCTTTTTTTGGTCCTCTGTAACATCTGTGCTGGTTCCTGTCCCCTCTGTTTCTTGCTTTGCTTTGGCCAATGGGCTGCACCGTACCTTTTTTTTTTTTCTTAGTGCGATGCACAACAGCAAAAGTCCTGTGATTTCCTAGCAACAACTTGCTCCCCTGGTCAGCAGCTACCTATGACACCCTATCCCAGGGGTTCCTGTGTAAGTCCAGTTTCCTATACAGGCATTAAAGGGTGAGGCCAGGGCAACCGCTGGGATCTTTTAAATGGAATGGCTTTCGCTAAATCTGTCTGTGGCAGCTCTACTAACAGCTGTTAGGCTTCCACAAACAGTGCAACCTGTTATGATTCAGGGACCGAGGAGGTTAAAAAAATGCTGAAATCCAAAAAGTAACCAGAGTGGCTGGAACCTTAACAAACTGCAGACCTAATCCTGACACACAACTAGAAGTAGCCGTGGGACGAGCCTACAATGACCTAGTCGTTTCGACACAGCCGGAGAACTAAATACTCTTACAGATAGAAATATAAGAAAAACTAATCTGCCTCAGAGCAATCCCCAAAGATATAGATAGCCCCCCACATGTAAAGACACGGTGAAATAGGAAAACACAATACAAAGCTAGAAAACAGATTTCAGCAAAGATGAGGCCCAAACTATCTTTATAGCAAAGAGCACTGTCTGCAGCCATAAAAACCCTAATATACAGTGCCTACAAGTAGTATTCAACCCCCTGCAGATTTAGCAGGTTTGATAAGATGCAAATAAGTTAGAGCCTGCAAACTTCAAACAAGAGCAGGATTTATTAACAGATGCATAAATCTTACAAACCAACAAGTTATGTTGCTCAGTTAAATTTTAATAAATTTTCAACATAAAAGTGTGGGTCAATTATTATTCAACCCCTAGGTTTAATATTTTGTGGAATAACCCTTGTTTGCAATTACAGCTAATAATCGTCTTTTATAAGACCTGATCAGGCCGGCACAGGTCTCTGGAGTTATCTTGGCCCACTCCTCCATGCAGATCTTCTCCAAGTTATCTAGGTTCTTTGGGTGTCTCATGTGGACTTTAATCTTGAGCTCCTTCCACAAGTTTTCAATTGGGTTAAGGTCAGGAGACTGACTAGGCCACTGCAACACCTTGATTTTTTTCCCTCTTGAACCAGGCCTTGGTTTTCTTGGTTGTGTGCTTTGGGTCATTGTCTTGTTGGAAGATGAAATAATGACCCATCTTAAGATCCTTGATGGAGGAGCGGAGGTTCTTGGCCAAAATCTCCAGGTAGGCCGTGCTATCCATCTTCCCATGGATGCGGACCAGATGGCCAGGCCCCTTGGCTGAGAAACAGCCCCACAGCATGATGCTGCCACCACCATGCTTGACTGTAGGGATGGTATTCTTGGGGTCGTATGCAGTGCCATCCAGTCTCCAAACGTTACGTGTGTGGTTGCCACCAAAGATCTTGATCTTGGTCTCATCAGACCAGAGAACCTTGAACCAGTCTGTCTGAGAGCCCTCCAAGTGATCATGAGCAAACTGTAGACGAGCCTTGACATGACGCTTTGAAAGTAAAGGTACCTTACGGGCTCATCTGGAACGGAGACCATTGCAGTGGAGTACGTTACTTATGGTATTGACTGACACCAATGTCCCCACTGCCATGAAATCTTCCCGGAGCTCCTTCCTTGTTGTCCTTGGGTTAGCCTTGACTCTTCGGACAAGCCTGGCCTCGGCACGGGTGGAAACTTTCAAAGGCTGTCCAGGCCGTGGAAGGCTAACAGTAGTTCCATAAGCCTTCCACTTCCGGATGATGCTCCCAACAGTGGAGACAGGTAGGCCCAACTGCTTGGAAAGGGTTTTGTACCCCTTGCCAGCCTTGTGACCCTCCACGATCTTGTCTCTGATGGCCTTGGAATGCTCCTTTGTCTTTCCCATGTTGACCAAGTATGAGTGCTGTTCACAAGTTTGGGGAGGGTCTTAATTAGTCAGAAAAGGCTAGAAAAAGAGATAATTAATCCAAACATGTGAAGCTCATTGTTCTTTGTGCCTGAAATACTTCTTAATACTTTAGGGGAACCAAACAGAATTGTTGTGGTTTGAGGGGTTGAATAATAAATGACCCTCTGAATAAACTTTTCACAATTTAAAAAAAAAAAATAAAAAAAGAAATTCTTTTTTGCTGCAGTGCATTTCACACTTCCAGGCTGATCTACAGTCCAAATGTCACAATGCCAAGTTAATTCCGAATGTGTAAACCTGCTAAATCTGCAGGGGGTTGAATACTACTTGTAGGCACTGTATACCTAAAAATTCTCAGCACGCCTGATATGAAAAAACCCTGAGACTACACGGCCTCTCCCCCACTATATCAGTACTCTGATGTTACTGGGATCCAAAAACACTAATATAGATGAGGGACTGAATTTAATACCAAGCATGACAAAACATAATACATTGCAGAATCATGGAGCTAAATATACAGACACTCCCAGCAGGGAATGATAAAATTCCACCAGGAACTCCACACAGGCAAAATAGGAATCAAGCCACAGTATCACAACAGAAAAAACAACAAGAAAGTGGAAACAATAAGCAGAGGTACAAAGACCAACTTATCTTCAGAGGAGTTCTGATAGAGAACAGGACTGGTTTCAGAATGTCCTTAACACACAGGAAATCAATTGAGCACCGGCAAGTAACAGGAGAAACTACTCAGTTATATAGTCCCAATCTGAAAGGCCTGATTGCCAGTCCTCTACAGGTGTGTGGCTCTCATTCCACAAGTCAACTGCACCGCCAGCACTGACCACCAGAGGGAGCCGTAACAGAGCAACCATAACATCCTCTCCATGTGGAGCAAGCCGTGCTTTTCCTGGAACGTATGAAAAACAGGAAAAAAAGGAGTACATTGTGCAAATATTTTATCAAAAAAAGGGGGAAGGGGTTCTGGTGAAAACACAAAAAATTAGGTATTTAAAAACATACAAAAGAAAGGACTGGCTATGGGCATACAATGCACAAATTGCACATAGTTTTAATCATATGAATAATGATAAAGAGTACAGTCTTATCACAAATAAATATATGTAAGCAAAATTTGATGTTATGGGAAGGCAAGCAAGAATATTATATTAAAGTGGTCAATGCACATAAAACAGACATATCTCCAAAAAAAAGGGGCAATAAACTACCTACATCACAATAAATAGTTTAAAGTGTCAGGTGCATAGGTAACCTGCAAAAACGGGGCACTGTTGTTGCCATTAAGCGCAAGTACCCACCAAAAAGTGCAGATGTCAGCACCGAAGGCCCAAACACCCAGATCCCAGAGTGGAAGCTTCCCCCCAGCCCACCAACACGTGTTTCGCCGTCAGGGAGTCGGAGCGTTCCATTAGCAGCTTCATCAGGGAGGGAGAGAAAGTATATGTTCTTCACAAAAAGTGTCCATTTAAAGAGCCCGCCCTACACTGTTTCTGCCTACGTAATCCTCTGTGATGACGCATGCGCAGTTGCTCGCCGCGACGCCGCAAGTGAGGAAGCCGTCAGATTGACACAGCGCATGTGCTAGAACAGAGAAGCGTCATTCTGATCCCGCGCACGTGCCACTGCCACAGAGACTGCAATCCGTCAGCAGTGAAGTAGGGACCAACAGTGCATGCGTTCAAAAGGTGACGTGCATGATAAACATAGATAGCAATATCAGATAGATAGATCAGTGTTGCCATTACACAAATCATATACAGCGATAATATTAAGTATACAATCTAAAAAGAGCATACAATACTGCATATATTTTCACAAGAAAAGCACTGAAATATATAAATACAGATATTCCTTATCGTTCAACAAGGACAAGGTAGGACGTTGCGTATCTGCATGTGTCCTGCATCCCCAGCACAATCCCTCTCTCTTTCCTACTCACCGATCACGGGCGCCTCACTGCACGGCTGTCACAAATCTCCGGCAGCTTTTCCTCTTATGAAAATAGCTGCCGCTATATTATTCAATCAGGTATTCTGTGCCTTCCCCGCCCACCGGCGCCCATGATTGGTTGCAGTCAGACACGCCCCCACGATGAGTGACAGCTGTCTCACTGCAACCAATCACAGCCGCTGGTGGGCGGGTCTATATCGTGCAGTAAAATAAATAATTTTAAAAAAATGCGGTTCCCCCAATTTTGATACCAGCCAGGATAAAGCCACACGGCTGAAGGCTGGTATTGTCAGGATGGGGAGTGCCACGTTATGGGGAGCCCACCACCCTAACAATATCACCCAGCAGCCGCCCGGAATTGCCGCATCCATTAGATGCGGCAGTCCTGGGACTCTACCCAGCTCATCCCGAATTGCCCTGGTGCAGTGGCAATTGAGGTAATAATAGGGGTTAATCATGACAAGCGTCTCCCCGAGACACCTTCCATGATTAACCTGTAAGTGAAAGTAAATAAACACACACAGCAAAAAATCCTTTATTTGGAATAAAAAACAAAAAAAACCCTCATTTACCTCTTTATTAATCCCCCAGCAACAATCCAGGTCTGAAGTAATCCACACGACACTGTGAGCTCTGCTACATGAAGATGACAGGAAGCCCCGTAGAATACGAGTGCTCTGTGTCCTTCTCCATGCAGCACCTGAAGTGAGCCGCGCTGTCACCAGAGACTTCACTCTGCAATGCAGAGGTCAAGATAACCAATTTTCCTATGTTTCTCATTAGAGCCAGTGGCTCAATGGTTAGAGCTCCCGCCTAAGAAGCATTAGTTCACGAGATCAAGTCCCAGCCGCCCCGGTAATGAATTTAATTTATTTTTAATTTTAAATTATAATTATTATTTATTTATAATTATGATTTAATTTAATTATGCACTGAGCGGAGGAGCCGGACATCAGCTGTGAGCCGTGGGCCACACCTCTAAAATCGGAGCAGTTCACGGAATGAGGCTGCATTGCTCTCTCTTCTCTCGTTCTCTCTCGTTCTCTCTCTTGTTCTCTCTCTCTTGTTCCCTCTCTCTCTCTTTCTTTTCCTCTCTCTCTTTCTCTCTTTCTCTTTCTCTCTCTTTCTCTCTCTATCTTTCTCTCTCTCTCTCTCTTCCCTCCTCTCTCTTCTCTCTTGTTCTCTCTCTTTTGTTCTCTCTCTCTCTCATTCTCTCTCTTTCTCTCTCTCGTTCTCTCTCTTGTTCTCTCTCTTTTTCTTTCTCTTTCTCTCTTTCTCTCTCTTTCTCCTCTCTCTCTTCTCTCCTCTCTTCTCTCTTGTTCTCTCTCTTGTTCTCTCTTGTCTCTCTCTTCTCTCCTCTTCTCTCTCTCTCTCCCTCTCTTCTCTTTCTTTTCTTTCTCTTCTCTCTCTTTTCTCTCTCCCTATCTCTTCTCTTTTCTCTCTTTTGTTCTCTCTCTCTTGTTCTATTTCTCTCTCTCTCTTTCTCTCTCCTCTCTCTCCTCTCTCATCTTCTCTCTCTCCTCTCTCATCTTCTCTCTCTTCTCTCCTCTTCTCTCTCTTCTCTCCTCTTCTCTCCTCTTCTCTCCTCTTCTCTCCTCTTCTCTCCTCTTCTCTCTCTTCTCTCCTCTTCTCTCCTCTTCTCTCTCTCTCTCTCTTCTCTCTTCTCTTTTCTCTCTTCCTCTCTCTCTTCTTTTCTCTCTCAGACCTGGCGATGATCAGCTGATGAGGTCACCTCACGAAATCAGCTGACACTAAAAGTCGAGTGGTGAGGCCGGCTTTTTACCGCCCGGCCGGCTAAACTATCAGCTGCTGCTGTCGGACAGGAGTCTGCACAGAAGTGTGTAGTTTTTTTTTTTTTGCACTAATGCATCAGCTGATTGTATAAAAGCCGTTTATACAATCAGCTGCTGTGTCATGTGATTCAGGCCCTTGAACCTGACACATCATCTGATCGCTTTGCTTTTCAGCAAACTGATCAGATGATATTGGATCCGGATTGGACAGCGCGGGACCTTTGACCCAGGATTACTGTTGGAGGGAGGTTCTTTATTTCAATAAAGATGCAGCCACTAATTGTGTTGTTTTATTTCTAATAAAAATATTTTTCTGTCTATTGTGTTTTTTTTTTATCTGTACTAGAAATTTATGGTGGCCATGTCTAATATTGGCGTGACATCATGAATTTCAGGCTTAGGGCCAGTTGATAATATACAGCTAGCCCTAACCCCATTATTACCCAGCGAGCCACCCGTCACCAGGGCAGCCGGAAGAGTTGGATACAGCGCCAGAAGATGGCGCTTCTATGAAAGGTCCATTTTCTGGGGCGGCTGCGGACTGCAATTCGCAGCAGGGGGGGCCAGAAAGCTTGGGCACCCTGCGCTGCGCATTCCAATTCCCAGTTGCCTAGTTGTACCTGGCTGGACACAAAAATTGGGCGAAGCCCAAGTCATTTTTTATTTTTTAATTATTTCATGAAATTCATGAAATAATTAAAAAAAAAAAACGGGGCTTCTCTATATTTCTGGTTCCCAGCCGGGTACAAATAGGCAGCTGGGGGTTGACTGCAGCCGTAGCTGCCCGCTGTACCTGGCTAGCATACAAAAACATGGCGAAGTCCAGGTAATTTTTTTTTGGGGGGGGGCAAAAATCTCCTGCATACAGTCCTGGATGGACACAAGTAAAAAAAGAAAAAAATGCAGCTCACTGTATGATATTATGCTGGTAAATTCATGTTGTAGAGAAGGTCAGATGGTGCATGGAATAAGGGAGGCTCAAACGTGATTGCAGCAAAAATAAAAAAATATCCAGCAGCAATGTCTTCATAGGGAAAATATTTTTCTTAAAATTCCATTTTATTGAAAACTAATTAAAAAACATGGTGCAGCAAGTTATAAACACGCGGTTGACGTGTTTCAGAAGTTAGACTTCCTTAATCATAACCATTGTTGTTATGATTAAGGAAGTCTAACTTCTGAAACGCGTCAACCGCGTGTTTAAACTTGCTGCATGTAATACTTATATATGTTCTGAGGATTTTGATAGCGTAGGGCAATGACAATCAGAGACGAGTTCTTGGTACAAGATATTTTATAATATGTAACCACGGTAGATACACAGCGGTACAAATACACACAATACCTTCCCGAAACGGAGCGAAAGGAATTCCTGGGGCCACGCACCGGACTCCCCCAGGGAGACCACCAGAGCGAACCCCTATACAGGGACTGTCCGGCAATCACCCCGGAAGGCCTAAATGCGCAGCAGCCGGGACACAAGGGGCAAGCAGTAAAAGTCCAGGAGTGTCCGTACGGAATGAATGTCCAGAGTGGTTACGAACCAGAGAGAACCGGGCAGAGTGCTGATCGAAGATGGCAGACGGAATCCGGGCACAGCTTGAGAAACCGGGTAAGGTCCAGAGTCGGTCGGTAGTCTTTAGGAGGATCCAAAGGCAAACAGGATTAGCAGCAGCAAAGCAGGAGCACACAGCAAGCAGTATACTCAGGCACTGGACTAGGCTTAGAGGCGGCCTTTTAAGCAGCTGGACAGGAAGTAGGGCAACAGAACAGTAAACTCCATGTTAACCGAGGGCAAGCTCATTCAAAAGAGAACTGGAAAACCTGGAAACCTGACATTACTCCCCCCCCCCCAGAGACGGCCTCAGGACGGATCAGGGCCTGGCTTGTCCGGGAAACGTCGATGAAACTGAGCAATCTTCCGGGGTGCCCGAATGTTACCCACCGGTTCCCAGGAATCGTCCTCGGGGGCGTACCCCTGCCAACGTACCAGATACTGAAGCCGACGACGATGGAGCCGGGAGTCAATAATGTCCTCAACCACGAACTGCTCCTCGCCGTCGACCATCACAGGCGGAGGAGGAGGCACAACACGACCATGAAACGTATTGGGGGAAACGGGTTTGAGGAGAGACACATGAAAAACCGGGTGTACCTTTAGATGGTGCGGTAACCGTAGCCGACAGGCCACAGGGCTCACGATCCCGGTGATCTTAAATGGACCGATGAATTTTTGTCCCAGCTTCTGCGAAGGAACACCCAATCTCAGGTTTTTGGTAGATAACCATACAGAGTCCCCTACCTTGTACATGGGTGCCGGTTTCCGGTGAGTGTCTGCCGACTTCTTGTAACGCTCCTGGGCCGTAGCCACCGTGTCCTTTAGAACCTCCAGATTTTGTCGTAGTTCTGTCAATCTGTCCTCCACCGCTGGCACCGAAACCGCAACCGGTGACCTAGGTAAAACAGTCGGATGGTAACCCAGGTTAGCGAAAAAGGGCGTTACCTTAGTGGAGCTGCTCTGAGTGTTGTTGTATGAGAACTCCGCCAACGGAAGCATCTTCAACCAATCGTCTTGGAGATGGCTGACATAACATCGAAGGTATTGTTCCAGGGTTTGATTTGTCCGTTCGGTTTGCCCATTTGTCTGAGGATGGTATGCAGAAGACAAACAGACATCAATCTGGAGTGCCGTACAAAACCCCTTCCAGAATCTAGACGTGAACTGCACGCCCCGGTCAGAGATGATCTCGTCTGGTACCCCATGCAATCGGAATACGTTCTGGATAACCAAATCCACTGTCTCTGCGGCTGAGGGAAGACCGGTACACGGAATGAAGTGAGCAGCTTTAGTCAATCGATCCACCACCACTAAAATGGTATTGTGCCCGCCTGAGACTGGCAACTCCACAATAAAATCCATGGAGATAGACCCCCAAGGGCGAGATGGCACGGGTAACGGTTGGAGGAGTCCCGTAGGAGCCACACGAGGGACCTTGCACCGGGCACAAACCACACATGAGTGGACATAGTCCTTCACATCCTTTAAACAGGTAGGCCACCAGAAAAAACGGCTCAGAAATTCCTGCGTCTTCAGTACCCCCCTATGACCAGCCAACACGGAGTCATGGACCAATTTGAGAACCCGAAGTCTTACGGCCTCCGGGACATAAATGCGTCGCTCTCTCAACCACACACCATTCCGAAGAACAAGAGTTACATCATTCGGGGGGGCAGCAAGAAATACGTCACCATCATAGGCCAGCTTGATGTCCTTCCACAAGTCCTGGTCCTGGATTACTCCAACGAAATTGGCATCCGATAACACGGTCTGAGACGGGGTTCCAGGCACGGAGTCCACGGCGTGGATTCGGGACAAGGCATCGGCTTTCCCATTACGTGAACCTGGACGGTAGGTAACGATAAAATTGAATTGGTTAAGAAATAGGCTCCAACGGGCTTGCCGTGGAGACAGGCACCTGGCAGACTTAAGAAATTCCAGATTACGATGATCTGTGAGTACTATTACTTGCTGCGCGGCTCCCTGTAAGTGGTGTCTCCATTCCTTGAAAGCGGAAATAATCGCCAATAATTCCTTGTCCGCAATGTCATAGTTCCTTTCTGCAGGGGACAACCGGCGGGTAGTCCTTTGAGAAAGAATGGCCCCTAATGCATAGTCGGAAGCGTCAACCTCCACGATAAAGGGAAGTGCGGGATTTTGATGTACTAATATTGGCGCTGAGGTAAAACATACCTTGAGACGATGAAATGCTTCCTGGGCCTGGGCGGACCACACAAACTTCTGTCCTTTTTTGGTCAACAGAGTGATGGGACGAACAATCTCTGAAAAGTTACGGATAAAGCGTCGGTAAAAGTTGGCAAAACCGACAAAGCGTTGTACCTCTTTGATGTTTCCCGGTTCCGGCCAATCGAGAATGGCTTGTATCTTACTAGATTCCATGTTCAGTCCCTGAGGAGAGATGACATAACCTAAGAATTGTATTTGTGAGCAGTGGAACTCGCATTTCTCCAGTTTAATGTACAGGTGGTTTTCCCTCAGCCGGGTAAGTACGGTCTTAACGTGCTCCTGGTGTTCCTGTAAAGAATCAGAAAAGATTAGGATATCGTCCAGATAGATCACCATGAATTGGTCCATGATATCCCTAAAAATATCGTTAACTAGATGTTGAAATGCCGCGGGAGCGTTACAAAGTCCAAAAGGCATCACTAGGTACTCAAAATGTCCGTACCGACATCGGAACGCGGTCTTCCACTCGTCTCCGGGACGTATACGAAGCAGATTATATGCCCCACGGAGGTCTAATTTGGTGAATATTTTTGCCTGTTGGACCCTCTCCAATAGCTCAGGAATCAACGGTAACGGATACCGGTTCCGGATGGTTATCTTATTCAGTTCCCGGTAGTCAATACAGGGTCTCAGAGTCCCCTCCTTCTTTTTCACGAAAAAGATGGGTGCCCCTGCGGGTGAGGTAGACGGACGAATGAATCCCTTGGCTAGGCTTTCATCAATATACTCTTTTAGTGCTTCTAGCTCAGGTGCCGCCAACGGGTAGACATGACCAAACGGAATCTCCGCCCCTGGGAGTAAGTCTATGGGGCAATCATACGGTCTATGCGGGGGAAGCTGATCGGCTTTTCTTTTGTCGCATATATCAGCGAAGTCACGGTAAACCGGGGGTAAAACAGGTACCTGTACAGTGCCCTCCGTATTTGATGTTACTGGAACCGGAACAGTTGGACAAATGGTCGGACCACTCTGTGGTGGGAAGGATATTTCTTTAGTCTCCCAATCGATGACGGGATTTGTAGACCGTAGCCACGGAATACCTAAAATAATCGGAAAATGAGGAGAAGAAATTATCATGAAAACAAGGGTCCCCTGCTGACCTGGCTTCATCACGCATTCGAGCGGTACGGTTTCCCGATCCACTGGTCCAGAGATTAACGGAGATCCGTCTACCGTCTCCATGGTAACCGGTGAGGATCTTTGCTGAGTCCGGATACCGTGTTTCCTGGCAAAGGAAGAATCCATGAAATTTCCCCCTGCCCCAGAGTCTATCATTGCAGAGGTAGGAATTAGCTGTCCCTCCCAACGGATCTGAATGGGGAGTGAGCAATGGGTATATTTCCCCTCTGAGTCCTTCGGTGAGGTAGACATTACCGTCAAGGGAAACACCGCATCCAAGTGTCCACTTGCCTCAGAGATATCGGACTCTGCGTCCGTGTTGTCACACTCTGCCATGGCTGCCAATACCTTATTTGGGCGATTTGGACGTTTCGGGCAGTCGATCAAGAAATGGTCCGATTGACCGCAATAGAAACACAAACGCTCACGGAGCCGGTGTTCACGACGTTCATTGGTCTCTCGTTTCTGCAGAGAGTCCACTTGCATAGGTACGTCCTCGGCCTCCCGTGGCGTCCTGAGAGCGGGTTCTCTGGAAGGAAACGCAATATTGTTTACACGGTTTACAGCTGCCCATTTTTCCTGTCTACGTTCCGTCAAACGGGTATCAATGCGCACACAGTGCTGGAGAAACAGTTCAAAATCCCCTGGAGATTCGGAACGGGCTAACTCGTCCTTGATGGTACCGGACAAACCTTTTCTGAAAACAGACAATAAAGCATTGTTTCCCCAATCGGTGTCTACCACTAACCTCTTGAACTCAGTGGCGTATTCAACGACAGAACGCTTTCCCTGACGTAAGGAAAGGAGAGCCGCTTCAGCGGTAGCACGGCGATTCGGATCATCAAACATTTGCGCCATTGCATTCAGAAAGTCATCCAGGTGATTCAAACGGATGTCCCGATTCTCTATCATGGGATTAGCCCAAGCCAGTGCTCGTGAGGTTAATAACATGATGATACATAACACCTTTGACCGATCAGAACGGTAATAATCAGAATGTACATCGAAAAACAGTATACATTGGTTAACAAATCCACGGAACTGACTACGATCACCATTGAAACGGAATGGGGGTACCCTAGGCATACCGGCAGTTGATACGGACGTAGTGGGGACGGCTTCCTGAGCCTCCACTCTGACTTGCAAATCCTGTATAGCCGGCCCCAGTACCTGGTGATCATGGCCCAGCTGTGCCTCCACATCTCTAAGTTTATTCTGCACCGCCTCCATCTCCTGCTGCAGGGAGTTAATCATGGAGAAGAGCTGGTCTACTCGTGTCTCAGTCATTGCCCCAGCGAAATCCTCTTAGGGCCTGAGTATAATGTAATACTTATATATGTTCTGAGGATTTCGATAGCGTAGGGCAATGACAATCAGAGACGAGTTCTTGGTACAAGATATTTTATAATATGTAACCACGGTAGATACACAACGGAAAACACAGCGGTACAAATACACACAATACCTTCCCGAAACGGAGCGAAGGGAATTCCCGGGGCCACGCACCGGACTCCCCCAGGGAGACCACCAGAGCGAACCCCTATACAGGGACTGTCCGGCAATCACCCCGGAAGGCCTAAATGCGCAGCAGCCGGGACACAAGGGGCAAACAGTAAAAGTCCAGGAGTGTCCGTACGGAATGAATGTCCAGAGTGGTTACGAACCAGAGAGAACCGGGCAGAGTGCTGACCGAAGATGGCAGACGGAATCCGGGCACAGCTTGAGAAACCGGGTAAG
Organism: Anomaloglossus baeobatrachus; assembly: GCF_048569485.1. Lineage (NCBI taxonomy): Eukaryota > Metazoa > Chordata > Amphibia > Anura > Aromobatidae > Anomaloglossus > Anomaloglossus baeobatrachus. The sequence goes on from NC_134354.1 coordinate 434,718,341, forward strand.
GTCCAGAGTCGGTCGGTCGGTAGTCTTTAGGAGGATCCAAAGGCAAACAGGATTAGCAGCAGCAAAGCAGGAGCACACAGCAAGCAGTATACTCAGGCACTGGACTAGGCTTAGAGGCGGCCTTTTAAGCAGCTGGACAGGAAGTAGGGCAACAGAACAGTAAACTCCATGTTAACCGAGGGCAAGCTCATTCAAAAGAGAACTGGAAAACCTGGAAACCTGACACTGCACTATGTTTTTTAATTAGTTTTCAATAAAATGGAATTTTAAGAAAAATATTTTCCCTATGAAGACGTTCCTGCTGGATATTTTTTTATTTTTGCTGCAGTCCTGGGTGGAGTATGCTGAGCCTTGTAGTTCTGCAGCTGCTGTCTGTCTGTATGGAGGAGAGCAGACAGCAGCTGCAGAACTACAAGGCTCAGCATGCTCAATTCACTAGTGTATGCAGGAGAGCAGACAGCAGCTGCAGAACTATAAGGCTCAGCATACTCCATCCAGGGCTGTAAGCAGGAGTTTATTGCCCCCCCAAAAATGACGTGGGTTTCGCCATATTTTTGCATGCTAGCCAGGTACAGCAGGCAGGTACAGCTGCCCCAACCCCCAGCTGCCTATTTGTACCCGGCTGGGAACTAAAAAAATAGGGAAGCCCTTTTTTTAATTATTTCATGAATTTCATGAAATAAATAAAAAAAAAATCGACATGGGCTTCGCCCCAGGTTCAACTAGGCAGCTGGGGATTGGAATCTGCAGCACAGGTTGGCCCGAGCTTTCTGGGCCCCTCTGCTGCGAATTGCAGTCCGCAGCCGCCCCGGAAAATGGTGCTTTCATAGAAGCGCCATCATCTGGCACTGCATCCAACTGTTATGATCCGGAACCATGGAAGACCACCACAAATCATTGGTAAAAGGTGACAAGAGCATTGGAAACTAATCTGGCCGCCATCCCCTTACAAACCATTAGTGATGAGCGAGTACTAAAAAGCTCGGGTGCTCGAGGCTCGGGCCGAGCATCCCAAGATACTCGTGTACTCGGCCCGAGCACCGAGCCCAATGTTATCCTATGGGAGACCCGAGTATTTTTATGAAATGACCCCCGGCAGCATGTAGAAACCCTAAAAATGTCACAAAAGTCTCAGAAGAGTGCTCAAATGACATGGCAACAGCATGGGGAAGACCCCTTGAAGCATTTATCACTCAAAAGTCACAGCTGTGAACAATTTTGTCCGCGTTTTACGCCATTTTTACAGACTCACCAGAAAACCTTCCAAAATGACACCAAAATGAATTTTCATGACGGAAATGTTAAGGGCACATACCCAATAGTGAGATAGAGCTGGTGTATGTTACTTTTTTAGATTAATACATGAAAGATTTTACGTAAAACATTGTGTGGCACTCCGATGTCCAAAACGCACGTTTTGTGCTTTTTACTAGCGATGTCGGTCATTTTTTTTTTCATTCTATCTCCCGTCGATCGGTCTCGCTCTGTCGGTCTCTCTCTGTCTTGTCTGTCCCCCTCTCACAGTCTGTCGGTCATTCTCCCCCCTCTCTCTTACTTACTGTTCCCCGATCACTGCCGCGGCGCTGCACAGCTGTGTTCACTAAACTCCGGTGGCTTTATCTCTTTTGAAAAAGCCGGAGATTAAACAATCTCGTATTCCCTGCTTTCCTGCTTTTCGGCGCCTATGATTGCAGTGAGACACGCCCCCACGCTGAGTGACAGGTGTCTCACTGCACCCAAACACAGCAGCCGGTGTGTGTGTGTATACTGTGCAGTGAAATAAATAAGGACTGTGGAGTACGCCGGACATGGAGGGTTTGTCGGGGTTAATAAATTGGTGATGAGGGACTTTGTTAGTGTTTTTTATTTCTAATAAAGGATTTTTCGGGTGTGTGTGTTTTTTAACAGTAATTTACAGATTAATCATGGAAGGAATCTCGGGGAGACGCCTGACATGATTAATCTAGGATTTAGTGGCAGCTATGGGCTGCCATTAACTCCTTATTACCCCGATTTGCCAACACACTAGGGTAAATCGGGAAGAGCCGGGTACAGTCCCAGAACTGTCGCATCTAATGTATGTGGCAATTCTGGGCGGCTGCTGACTGATATTGTTAGGGTTGGGGGCTCCCCATAACGTGGGGCTCCCCATCCTGAGAATACCAGCCTTCAGCTGTATGGCTTTATCTGGCTGGTATTAAAATTGGGGGGACCGCACGCCGGTTTTTTTAATTATTTATTTATTTATTTTACTGCACAGTATAGACACGCCCACCGGCTGCTGTGATTGGGTGCAGTGAGACACCTGTCACTCAGCGTGGGGGCGTGTCTCACTGCAACTAATCATAGGCGCCTGTGGGCATGGAAAGCATGGAATATGAGATGGCTGTGTGCAGAGCACAGCGCGCGCGCCGGTATAAAGGCTCGGTCACGCTGTGCAGGCCGGCCAATCACTGCAATTCCACAACTAACAGGGCTGTGGCATTGCAGTGGTCTGCCAGCCAATCCCTGCATGAGGGCTGGCTCTCAAAAGAGCGCCAACATGCAGGGATGAAGACCACGAGTACAGCACGAGTATTGCGAGATTACTCGGTCCCCGCCGAGTAGCCCGAGTACAGTGATACTCGTGCGAGTACCGAGTAGAAACAAGCATACTCGCTCATCACTACTAACCATCACAACTAGAGGTTGCCGAGGGGTGAACAAACATCCTGTGCACCGCGAACCCAGCCGGAGAACTAACTATCCTAAAGGAAGGAAAGATGAATAACTCTCTGCCTCAGAAAATAGACAAGAATAGCAAGCCCCCCACATTCAAAGACTGCGGTGATATAGGAAAAACACAATACACAGATAGATGACAGGATTAGCAAAAGGTGAGGCCCCCACTGACTAACATAGGAAAAGACAGGAAAGGGACTGATGGTGGCCAGAGTAAAACCCTGCAAAATCACAAATTCCTGATAGTACAAAAAGGTCCTCAGATCGCACGATCTGAACTCCGTCCTATACCAGGTGCTCTTGTCATACCAATGAACAGAAAACAAGAATCATAACAAATTCAACAAGCCACAAACACATGGACCCAAAGGAGCTATACTCCAAACAGAACTGCAGGGAGTTCCCCAGCCAAGCAACTGAGGGGGAAAATCCCTGCATGCAAATAAACTGAAAACAACCACAGCAAATGACAAACCCAGATAAGAGCAAAAGAACCAAACAATAAATAAAGAGCAAGCACTTATCTGGGGTAGATGTGGTGTGGAGCAGAATGAAGCAGGCTGGTGATACAAAGAACAACTGACATCCGGCATAGCCTGCTATCAGACCAGGATTTAAATAAGCAGAGAGTTAGCAAAGGAAACGCCCATTGCACAACACACCTGGTCCAAGTCCAAACCATTCCTGGCCACCAGAGGGAGCCTCCCAGCAGCCAAAACATAACTAACATTCACAACAGTACCCCCCTCTTGAGAAGGGGTCACCGAACCCTCACCAACGCCACCGGGTCGCTCGGGATGAGCATGATGGATGGCGTGAACCAACCTGTCCGCATGAATGTCAGAAGCAACAACCCAAGAGTTATCCTCCTGCCTATAACCCTTCCACTTCACAAGGTACTGAAGCTGACGCCTACTGCGACGGGAATCCAGAATTTTTTCAACCTCATACTCCAGATCCCCTTGTACCAAAACAGGGTCAGGAGGCGCTGCTGCAGGAACTGTTGGCTCCACATGTTTCTTCAACAAGGACTTATGGAAGACATTGGGAATCTTAAATGACGCAGGCAGAGTCAAACGGAAAGATACAGGGTTGATAATCTCCGAAATCTTATAAGGTCCAATAAATCTGGGCTTAAATTTAGGAGATGGAACTCTCATAGGGGATAAACTGGGGATCAACAGTCCGACGCCGGTTGGCAAACTTTTGGGCAGTTTCTTGGGACTGAAACAATTTATCCACTACCTGCCCCCAAATCTGCTGCATTCTGTTGACCACCGAATCCACCCCTGGACAGTCAGACGCCTCAAGCTGCCCCGAGAGGAACCTAGGGTGATACCCAAAATTGCAGAAAAAGGGGGACACCAATGTGGTAGAGCTAGCTCTATTGTTAAGAGCAAATTCAGCCAAAGGCAAAAACGAAACCCAGTCATCCTGATCCACAGAAACAAAACACCGTAAATAGGTCTCCAGGGTCTGGTTAGCCCTTTCAGTCTGACCGTTGGTCTGAGGATGAAACGCAGAGGAGAAAGACAGCTGAACACCCAATTTGGAGCAAAAAATCCTCCAAAACCTGGATACAAACTGCACCCCTCTGTCAGAAACAATGTTTTCGGGAATACCATGCAAACGAACAACATGTTGGAAAAACAAAGGCACCAACTCTGATGAAGACGGCAACTTAGATAGGGGAACCAAGTGGACCATCTTGGAGAATCTGTCACAGATCACCCAAATCACAGTCATTTTCTGAGAGATGGGAAGCTCTGAAATAAAATCCATAGAAATGTGCGTCCAAGGTTTCTTAGGTACCGGCAAAGGCAATAATAGCCCACTAGAACATGACTAGCAGGGCTTGGACCTAGAACAAACTCCACATGACTGCACAAAACGACGGACATCCCGGGACAGGGAAGGCCACCAAAAAGAGCGTCTCACAAGATCCCGAGTACCAAAAATGCCAGGATGACCCGCCAAAACAGAGCAATGAACCTCAGAGACAACTCGGTCTCTCCATTGGTCTGGGACAAACAGTTTCCCTGTAGGACATCTCTCAGGTTTATCACCCTGAAATTCCGCCAGTGCCAACCGCAGATCAGGCGAAATAGCCGAGAAAACTACACCGTCATTCAGGATAGTAGACGGTTCGACAACCTCCAAAGAGTCAGCGCAGAAACTCCTGGAAAGGGCATCGGCCTTAACATTCTTGGTGCCCGGCAAAAAAGAGACCACAAAATTAAACCGGGTAAAAAACAAAGCCCACCTGGCCTGCCAAGGATTCAACCTCTTGGCCGATTCCAGATAGATGAGATTCTTGTGGTCCGTAAGCACCACAACTTGATGCCTAGCTCCCTCCAACCAATGCCTCCACTCTTCAAATGCCCACTTCATAGCCAATAATTCCCGGTTCCCCACATCATAATTCCGTTCAGAAGGAGCAAACTTCCGAGAGAAAAAGGCACAGGGCTTAAGTTTACCTGAAGTAGCGTCTCGTTGAGACAGAACAGCACCTGCTCCGATCTCTGAGGCATTGATCTCAACTTGAAATGGGCGAGACACATCAGGTTGCTGCAGGACTGGGGCAGAAGTGAATTGCCTTTTAAGCTCCTGGAAGGCCACAATTGCCTCTGGGGTCCAATGCTCAGCATCAGCTCCATTCTTTGTCAAATCTGTCAGAGGTTTGACAATGGCAGAAAAATTGGCTATAAATTTTCGGTAAAAATTAGCAAACCCCAAAAACCGCTGCAGGGATTTTAGAGAAGTCGGTTGCACCCAGTCGTAAATAGCCTGAACCTTAACCAGGTCCATTTCGATAGCGGAGGGAGACTAGATGAAGCCCAAAGAGGCACTTTGACCCCTTAACGTACAGTGCATGATCCTTAAGTATCTGAAAAACAGCCCGTACTTGCCCAACATGAGAGTCCCAATCATCAGAAAAAATCAAGATGTCATCCAAATACACAATCAAAAATTTACCAATAAGGTCCCGAAAAATATCATTCATGAAGGCCTGGAAGACGGAGGGTGCATTAGTGAGCACAAAAGGCATCACTAGGTACTCAAAATGCCCCTCAGGAGTATTAAAAGCCGTCTTCCATTCATCACCCTCCTTAATACGGATGAGATTATACGCACCCTTGAGATCCAGTTTCGTAAACCATTTGGCACTCTTCACTCTAAAGAACAGATCAGACATCAGAGGCAAAGGGTACTGATATTTGACCGTAATTTTATTAAGAAGACGGTAATCAATACAAGGCCTCAACGAACCATCTTTCTTAGCAACAAAGTAGAAACCGGCACCCAAAGGAGAAGATGAGGGCCGAATGTGCCCCTTCTCCAATGATTCCCTGATGTATGACCACATGGCATCATGTTCGGCCACAGACAAGTTGAAAATCTGCCCTTTGGGAAATTTACAACCGGGCACCAACCCAATGGCACAGTCACAGTGTGGGGGCAGAGAATCAGATTCCTGGTCATTAAATACATCACGGAAATCAGACAAGAAGGCCGGAACATCAACTGCCTGAGCAGACGTGGACGACACGGAAAGGTCCTGATGCAAACCTTGACAACCCCAACTAGCTACTGACAAGGATCTCCAGTCAAGAACTGGATTATGGGTCTGCAACCACAGAAATCCCAGTACCAAGGTATCCTGTAGATTATGCAATACTAAAAATGTACAAGTTTCCTGATGCGCTGGTGCAACTCTCATAGGCACCTGGGTCCAAAATTGGGGTTTATGTTCTGCCAAAGGGGTAGCATCAATGCCCCTTAAAGGAATAGGAGTTTGCAAAGGAACCATGGGGAAACCACAATCCCTAGCAAACCCAAAATCCATCAAATTGAGCGCTGCCCCTGAGTCCACAAAGGCAAATGCAGAAAAGGAAGACAATGAGCAAATCAATGTGACAGACAAAAGAAACTTTGGTTGCAAAGAACCCACAGTATTAGAAGTAGCCAATCTCCTTTCATGTTTAGGGCAGACAGAGATGTTATGAGAAGTGTCTCCACAATAGAAGCACAGTCTATTCTTCCGTCTGAACCCCTGCCGACTAGCATTAGAAAGGACCCTATCACACTCCATAGGCTCCAAAGGCTGTTCCACAGGCACAAAACCAGCAGGTATCTTCCTGCGCTCATGTAAACGCCTATCAATCTGAATGGCCAAGGTCATAGAGGCATCAAGACCAGAAGGGACGGGAAATCCTACCCTTACATCCTTCACAGAATCAGCAACACCCTTCCGAAAAAGAGCCGCAAGCGCATCATCATTCCATTTGGTAAGGACCGCCCACTTTCGAAATTTCTGACAAAGCGTTTCTGCAGAATCCAAACCCTGAGTTAAGGACAAGAATTTTTCTGCTTGGTCCACAATATTGGGTTCGTCATATAATAAACCCAAGGCCTGATAAAAGGAGTTCACATCACTGAGAATCGGATCATCAGACGCTAAAGAGAAGGCCCAGTCCTGAGGGTCACCACGCAGTAAGGAGATGACAATCTTAACCTGCTGTACGGGATTCCCTGAGGACTTAGGGCGCAGGTCAAAAAATAATTTACAATTATTTTTGAAGCTCAAAAATCTCGACCTATCTCCCGAAAAAAATTCAGGAACGGGAATCTTAGGCTCTGCAAGGGGAGTCTGTGCAAGATAAGACTCTATACGACGAACCTTAGCATCAAGATGAGCAACACGCTCACCCAATTCATCCATGCTAGAAAAAATAAATCTTCCACGGAACCCAAAGAAGAAGAGGAAAAACACCAAAAAAAAAAATTTTCTCAGCAGACTTTTTTTTTCCTTCTTAAGAGTACCCTTTAAATTTGTGGGCCGGATGTACTGTTATGATCCGGAATCATGGAAGACCACCACAAATCATTGGTAAAAGGTGACAAGAGCATTGGCAACTAATCTGGCCGCCATCACCCTACTAACCATCACAACTAGAAGTTGCCGAGGGGTGAACAAACATCCTGTGCACCGCGAACCCAGCCGGAGAACTAACTATCCTAAAGGAAGGAAAGATGAATAACTCGCTGCCTCAGAAAATAGACAAGAATAGCAAGCCCCCCACATTCAAAGACTGCGGTGATATAGGAAAAACACAATACACAGATAGATGACAGGATTAGCAAAAGGTGAGGCCCCCACTGACTAACATAGGAAAGGACAGGAAAGGAACTGATGGTGGCCAGAGTAAAACCCTGGAAAATCACAAATTCATGATAGTACAAAAAGGTCCTCAGATCGCACGATCTGAACTCCGTCCTATACCAGGTGCTCTTGTCATACCAATGAACAGAAAGCAAGAATCATAACAAATTCAACAAGCCACAAACACATGGACCCAAAGGAGCTATACTCCAAACAGAACTGCAGGGAGTTCCCCAGCCAAGCAACTGAGGGGGAAAATCCCTGCATGCAAATAAACTGAAAACAACCACAGCAAATGACAAACCCAGATAAGAGCAAAAGAACCAAACAATAAATAAAGAGCAAGCACTTATCTGGGGTAGATGTGGTGTGGAGCAGAATGAAGCAGGCTGGTGATACAAAGAACAACTGACATCCGGCATAGCCTGCTATCAGACCAGGATTTAAATAAGCAGAGAGTTAGCAAAGGAAACGCCCATTGCACAACACACCTGGTCCAAGTCCAAACCATTCCTGGCCACCAGAGGGAGCCTCCCAGCAGCCAAAACATAACTAACATTCACAACATTCAACTCTTCCAGCAGCCCTGAAGCCGGGTGGCTTGCTGGGTAATAATGAGTTAATACTAGCTTTGTTTTACTAGCTAGTATTAAGCCAGAGATTCTTAATGTAAGGCAAGTTTGACCCGGCCATTAAGAATCTCCAATAAAGGGTTAAAAAAAGACACCACACAGAGAAAAAATACTTTAATAGAAATAAATACACAGACACACTTAGAGACTCCATGTTTATTACTCCCTGTCACCCCTCCACGATCCTGGTCTTCTGTCTTCTTTCTCCTTCAACCCATGCAGCCCTGCTATATCAGACAGCAGTGCATGGGAGGAAGACGCTGCTGCTCCCCGTGCAGTGTAATCACTCAGTGAGAGTGAGCAGTGTAAGCGGTGATGTAAGCGGTGATGCTAAAATAATCTGACAGGCGGTTACTATAGCAACGGTGCTCCGATCACGTGATTCCTGGTGCCCCAATTCACCAGCTGTGGCAGCCAGTCCTTGCATGTGGGCTGACTCTGTAAAGAGCGCCCACATGCAGGAACGGGGAAGCCGACCATGTGACAGAGCATCTCGCCGGTACACGGAGATGCACAAATGAGCACCGCGTACCAGAGAGATGCACTGACAGGACCTAGCATGACGTCTAGCCATGTGACCAGTCTCTAGCCAATGAGATAATACACACGTGACTGGTCACATGCTATTTTGATGTCACGTAAGGTCCTATCATCAGTGCTGGTTACCGGGAGGACGTAGCAATTATCGGAAGGAAAAAGCGGCGGGAGACAGAATGCATGACGCGTCGCGGGGACCTGTAAGTGTAATGGCAATGTTTATTAACTGTATGTGTACATGTATAATGTGTTTTTTTGTGTTTGTGTATGCCTGCCATTGTTTTCAATGGGGTTCGAGTTGGTTCATCGAACGTTCGTCGAACTTGTCCTCCGTTCGACAAACCGAACCGAACTCGAACTCTAGGGGGCTGGCTCATCTCTAGTGATGGGTCATCCAATAGATTTATATTCATAAGTCAATTTCTCATGGCAAGGGGAATGGCAAACAATCCAGGTCTAGATTTGATAAAATAAAGGTACAAAGAGGATAAACACTTTTAGTGTGGAGAACTACAGCAAAACTACAGCAATATACTTATATCAGGGATGAAAAAACATAAAAGGGAAATTAAAAGAATAAAAATAATATACGTATATATATGATAGAAAAATTGACGATGATGGGCAACTCTAAAAAAAATGGTACGAAACTAATAGTTTCATTCAATCTCTTGGGGACCAACGTGTCAAGGGTGCTGATCCACCGGGCCTCGCATTGGGTCAACTTTTTTTTTTAGATCACCACCTCTGGATCCACCACGTCGATATCCCTTATCTCCAACTTAAAGGAATCGCAGGAGTGAGACTCCTTGAAACGTCGAGGAATGTCTTTTAAAAAGGTGTTATCAACGTCAGATCTAGCTGCCTCAATGTCATGCACGTGCTACCTGACCCTAATGTGGAGCTCACAGGAGATGGGCCCAACATAGATCTAGGAACACGGGCACGTGGCATAATATACCACGTGTGTGGTACCACAGGTGATTATATTTCCTAATTTCAAAGCGTCTTACTCCATCCGAAGAAGAGAAGGTCCTAGTCCGGACTATATTTCTACAAGCTAGGCAATGTGTGCATTTGTAACAAACTACTAGAGGGGCACCAGTACTGAAGGGATTCTGGACAGGAGGAACGTAGTTACTGTTCACCAAAATATCTTTTAGGTTCTGGGAACATCGTGCAGTCATGAGTGGAGTGTCAGTCAGCACGTCTGACAAAATAGGGTCAGATAAAAGGACAGGCCAGTGTTTATTCAAAACGTCCCTCATAGCACCCCACTCATGGTTAAACGTCCCGATGAACCTAAGTTCAGGCTCCAGAGGTTCCTTTTTGGATGTATACGAAAGAAACTGAGGTCTGGGTGTCCTCTTTGCTCTCACATAACCCATTTTTTTTTTTTTTTAAACCAAATTTTTATTTCTTTTCTTGTAATGGTAAAATAGGGTACAGAATGAAGAAAATAAGGGTCAACAAATAAAAATATCAAATAACATAGCCTCTACAATTTATCGATCAAATATTTGTCACGGTCATAAAATTTGCTCCTTCCCCTTCTTCGTCAGTGTATATTTCCATTGTTCAGTCTCCGCTACCCCCCTTCAGCATTCCTTGATAATTTGTTACAAACATTACTTGTAAACACTATCCCTCCCATTCCCCCCTCCCCTCTCCATGCGACACAACCCGGAATTTGGCCAACTATACTTTCAGCTCGCACAGGGACCCTGACAGGTCTTCCTTCATGTACCATTCCGTAGACACAAATGTGGACGTTATTTGTATTGTTTCTTCTCTAGAACATATAACGCTTATGAACTTTCTCCATTTACTGAAAAATTTTGCTGTCATCCTTTCTTTGCACCTCTCCACCATCACCTTCTCCAACATGAGCGTTTTTTTCAATTGATTAACAAGTTCTTCTTTTGTTGGTATTTCCTTCACCAGCCACTTCTGAAGAATAGCCCTTTTACTTATCATTGCTATATCATGGAAAAGATTCGGTAACTTGTCTCCCCCTTTCTCTCCCTCCTCTCGATGCTGATAGTGAAATAACCAGACCATTGGATCTAACTCTACATTTCTATTCCAGATTTTCCTCACTACCCCTTGGACTTGTTTCCAAAATCTTTCAATCCTTTTGCACTGCCATATCCCATGATATAGATCTGTTTTTTCCGTACCACAATTTGGACAACTCATCATCTTATCTGGATGTCTTGCATTCAGTATATTAAATCCATAGATAGCTCTATGTATGATCCTGAATTAGGTATCTCTTAAGTTCTCATTCACAATCTTCTTTCTCATCACCATCCAACCATTCAAAATCTTCTCCTCCACTTCTTGATCTCCCAACTGCTTTGCCCACCCTTCCAACATTCTTCCTGATATGTTAGGGACTAACACTTCTCTCATATTTCCATAAAGACTTGATATATTTGTGGCATGGATGTCCCTTAATATGATCGCATCCATCTGATTTGCCTCATATTCATTATTTATGTTGTATAGTTTCTTCATTATCCCTTGTTTCACCTGTTCAAACTGGAGAGTCTGGAATGGGCGCAAGTCATACTTTGCTCTCAACTCCTCACACGTCATCCATCTCCGTTCTGTATCATGCATCAGGTTTTTTAGAGTTCCAATCCCTTTTTCCCTCCATTCTTTAAAGAGATAATTTTCCCTTCCCTGTGGAAAGTCAGGACAAGCCCATATATTAAGGAATTTGGAGATGTTCCAGGCTAACCCGAACTTTTTCCTAACAGCCTTTCAAGTCATCACTGTGTCTCTACAAATCAGTGAGTGTTTAATGTTGGGCGGCAAATTTGGAATGGAGGTATGTAGGATTGAACTCAGGTCCCAAGGTTTACAAAATTCAGCCTCTATATCCCAGTCAGAATACCTACTTGTTAGTCTAATCCAATCGACTACATGTCTTAAGATACAGGCCAAATTGTACCCCCTGATGTTAGGTAGTCTGATCCCTCCATTTTCTTTTGATAACATTAGCTTTTTGGCACTAATCCTCGGCCTATATCCCTTCCACAAAAAACGTGAGAATGCTTTTGTCAATCTGTTCACATCTGAGTGTTTAAGAAGCAATGGGATTGTCTGCATTGGATAAAGTTGGAAAAGCTCATCATTTTTATTAGATGATTTCTTCCCAGAAGAGTCAACGGCAAATTTGCCCAACCTTGCAGTTCACGTTCAATTTTCTCGATCAAAGGGGAATAATTTAATGAATATATGGTCTTAGTATCCCTCCCAACCTGTACTCCCAAGTATTTAATTGTATTTCTAGCTATTGGAATGTCACATAATGCACCCCTCTCCCCCTCCGCTCTCTTTCCGTCCAAGAAGAGAATTTCACATTTGTTTTTGTTAAGTCTAAACCCTGCTAACCTCCCAAACTCCTCAATTTGTTCTATGGGTCATTCCGTGTCAAGTGGACCAGTTTTAAAAATCGTCCCCACTCGACGTTCTCCGATTTTGCTGAAAATTTATAAGGATGTACATGTATGTTTGAAAAGAGGTTCTGTCAATTTTTAGGGCCAGATCTCAAATATATTGGGCACTGTTGACCTTTCACTGGAGGCCCCCCCCAAGCCTGCGGCTTCAGCTAAGAGGATTTTGCAAACTTTGGCACATAGCCATTAGAGTTCTATACTGGGTATGATGCTGAAATTTGGCATACTAGCTCAACTTTTGCTGCTAAACGCGATAAAATTATTACCGGCTATGACAAAACAATATTTCGGCCGCAATTTTGTGTCAAAGTAGCATGCAAAACGTGTCGCATAAAATTTATGCCAAACTTTGCCCATATATAACTCAAGACCAAAAACCAATAGGAACTGGTGCTTTACCCTGTACAACAAACATCTTCATGACTTTGCATTGCTGCAATATCACGGTCAAAGCATATGTATTTGTGGAAATATTCACACCCACATATGATGAAAAACTTAAAAAAAACGAATTTTACCTATTTTTAGGTCAAATTTCCCAAAAAGGGTACCCCTAAAATATATTAATTCTGTTATCATTTGAAAGAGCACATTTTTCTCTACAAGGATCATTGGGTTTTTTTTTGGAGTCTCTCCATTTAAGAAAAGAAAAATGCCACTGAACATGGTGTTATGTATGCACGTAATGCATTGATTTTGTGTTTGATTTTCAGATTCTTATCACATGTTACAGAGTTGTATTGTTGCTAGCAATGTCTATTATAATCAAAAACCTATAAACCTATTGACTATTGTTACATTTTAATGCATATATTATTTATTTTTTAGTGATGGAGAATGAAATTGATGACGAATCGGCCCAGTGCTCTATCGGCCTTGCGAACAATTCAAAGTGCTACCTTAAGACATTCACCCATAGCAAGGATGAGTTGAAATTGTTTACAAGCTTTGGATTGGATGAACAGAAATTGCTGGGTCGACGAGTGGGACTAAATTTTGATGAACATTCACAAATCTGTTTACACCATGAAGCTTCATTCTTGACCAAATATGAGCATTTGCAAAAAATGTGTTGCAATCCTTTTGGGAAGAAAGGTCATAACACCAAAAAGAATTTGCGAGCTATCAATTTGTTAGCAGCTGACCAGTTGAACGAATTCACAAAGAATGATGTGAAGCCTGGCCAGAAGATGTGTGTATCATGTCGAAAAGAATTTGCTAAAAGAAAAAAATCAGCTGATCCAGTTTCCTCTGAATCAGATCCAGATGGAATGGAATGTTCTCCTGAAAGTCTAAATTCAAGCTTAACATCCATTGGCATCTCTCCTCTGAAATATCCACGGGTAAGCCAAAAGGATTGCAACACGTTTTTTGCAAATGCTCATATTTGGTCAAGAATGAAGCTTCATGGTGTAAACAGATTTGTGAATGTTCGTCAAAATTTAGTCCCACTCGTCGACGCAGCAATTTCTGTTCTGAAATCTTTATATGTATGTATCTTCCTTCTTCATCTGAATCTTGTGTTTCCACCTCGTGTGCAAAGTTTTTATTGATCAAAATAAGAACCCCTGCTTTCCTACCTTTTGAGGCCGACCCATATACCCTTCCCACCCACATCTTGTTCATACAGAAGAACTCATCCTTTTGCAAGTGCGTCTCCTGTAATAAAGCAATATCAACCTTAAGCTTCTTGAGATGACGTAGTATCATATTTCGTTTGTGCGGCGATCTGAGTTCCTTAACATTCCACGTAATGAGCGTAACCATAATCCCCAAAATCAACAGTTCCTTTTTCAGGCCGTGTCGCATGGATTCCCCAACTCTCTTCCCCTCCCCTCCCCCAACTGTATATAACCCCTCCCATCCCCAACTTTACAAATACAATTAACGTCTTCCATTTTTTCTGAGATGATTGAGACTCCTTTCAAACCCCTGCTTCAAGTCAAGCTCTCCATGAAGCCACCCCACTAAGTCACCTCTCCCCCTCTGTTGGCTATTAACTCCTTGCCCCTAAACAGCCTTTATAAATTTATCAAGCTCCTAAAACCATCATTAAGAGAAGAAAAAGAGAGAGAGAAGAAAAAAAAAAAAGCATTAGTAAATGATAAAAGGAAAAAAGTGATAAGCATAAAAAGAGAGAGAGAAAAAGGGAGCGAAAGAAAAAGAGATAGAGAAGAAAGAGAAGAGGAGGTAGGCGAGACTTTAGAGAGTTAAGGCACATTTGTCACCATACGTCTCCATTCAGCAGTCCCAAATTAAGTCCTTGTCTTGCCTGCTTGTTCATGAGCTGCTGCGTCTTCCTCCTCTTTTCCCAGCTGAAGTCGCCATCTGTCGCTTTTCCTTCGGACTGGCTGGTCTGGATCTCGATTGACTCCACTCTGGCTCGTTGTCGAGTCTAACTGCAGATGTTATGTTTGCAGGATCTGCATGTTTCGGATCAGTGAAAGTCCCTTCTTTTCCATTCCTCTCCTGTCGCCGTGTTCTCCCGTCCTGTAGTATCTCTCACTCCGCCTCTGAAGGATCCCGAAAAGTCTTTGTGACCCCATCTGCTCCTCTTACTCTTAGTATTGCTGGGTATAAAAGCTGAAATTTAATGTTTTTGTGATAGAGGGCAGTGCAGATCTGGCTAAATGCTTTTCTTTTTCGTGTGACTTCTGCCGAATAGTCGCCAAATAATAGAATCTTGTGTCCCTGAATGCATAGTGCCTGTTTCCTATTCCTGAAGGCCCGTAGAATTTCTTCTTTATCTTTGTATTCCAGGTATTTTATAATAACCTGTCATGCTCTGGACATTTCACCTTGCTTAGAGGTATTATCATTGTTACTGTGACCATCTCTTTGCTCCCTTATGGGTCCCACTCTGTGCGCTCTTTCTACACGGCAGCTATGTGGTAAGCCTAAAACCTGGGATAATTCTTTTTCACAGATTGAGTCCAAATATTTTGTTGTCACTGTCTCAGGCAGACCCACCAGCCTTAAATTATTCCTCCTCGATCTGTTTTCAAGATCTTCTATTTTATCCTTCATAAGCTGAGCATTAGTGTTTAGCTCCTTAAATCTGCCCTCCAATCTTGTCAGATTCTCTTCAGCATCAGAAACTCTTTGCTCTACCTCTGTCAGTCTCATATCATGGTGCTCCACATCCTCCTGCAGCGCAGCCAAAGCCTTCTTCACTGAGGTTGCTATTGCCTCTCTGATTTCTGCTGTCAGATGATCTGCCACTTCTTTTGCCAACCTTTTGTAATCAATCTCATATCTTTTCCCCAAGCCCAATGTCTCTGTACCACTCTGCATACTGTGAATTCTTCTGTTATCTTGGCCTCCTGCACATTGCTGCAGCTGCCCTTGTGGTTCCTCTCCCTCCTCCCCCTCCTTCCTCCTCACTGTTGGTGCCATGTTATCTGCACTCACCCCCTCCTCGCCCTGCTCTGCTCTGGGCTTGAATGGTGTTCCTCCACTTCTGAGGAGATAACGATCCATGCACTGACAGCTGGTAATTCAGTGCAGCCTCTCTATGTTCGTCTAGGGTGCTGTTTGCTTCTGTAGGTCGCTGTATATTGCAGTGGCTGTATGGAGCTGCTTCTTCTCCCTCCTCACATCTCAGCGCAGGAACAGGAAGTCTCAACCAATTTTAATAGCTTTATTGCTTTAACCACAAACCTGGAAACGGCGTCTGAGACCCAAGGATTGGGCCTCAAATTTTTGGTCTGACCAGCAGATCCTCCTCATCCTCAGCAATTGTGCAGTCGGTATGGCTCAGATAGTAGAAGGGGTATGGGCAGATGACGCATGCAGCAGAGCGTTGGCAGAGGTGCCCTTACGCAAAACGTCAGTTTAAATAATACGATCTAGGCCCAACTCAATCTTGAAGTCTAAAAAGTCAGCGCAACTGCTGCTATGCTTGTAAGTAAGTTTGATGTTGAAGTCATTACAATTAAGCTGCCCCATAAAAAACTCGAGTTGCTCCACAGTGCCCTGACAAAAAATTAAGACATCATCAATGTATCTTAGCCAGCACTGCACTGGGTGCTAGCACTGGCGCCCCCGTCACCAAAAACCAACCTCTTCCAGAAACCCAGGAAGAGTTTGACGTACGAAGGCGCACAGGCCTCGCCCATTGCAGTGCCCCGCCTCTGAAGATAAAATTGATCTTTAAACAGAAAAAAAATATGGGTAAGGGCAAAGTGGAGCAACTCGATAATTAAATCCCCCCATCCTGCCACACCGACTGTCCATTTGGAGGAAGAAGCGAACCGCTGCCAGACCATCCTCACGTCCAATGCTGGTATATAAGCTTTCAATATCTACTGTGACTATGAGGAAACCCTCCTCCACAAAAATGCCGTCAATCCTATTCAGGACGTCCGTAGTGTCCTTGACAAAAGAGGGGAGTGTCTCAACAATAAGTTTAAAGTAATGATCAATGAACTTAGGGGTACTTCTCACATAGCAAGATCGCTAGCGAGATCGCTGCTGAGTCACAGGTTTTGCGATGTACCAGTGACCTCATCAGCGATCTCGCTTTGTGTGACACTAAGCAGCGACTTGACCCCGGCTATGAAATTGCTGATCGTTACACACAGTTCTGGTTCATTTTTTGCTCATTGGTCTCCCGCTATGCAGCACACATCGCTGTGTTTGACGGCGGAAGACCAACGAGCACTGACTCTGTGTAAGCGGTGTACACTGGTAACTAGGGTAAATATCGGGTAACTAAGCAAAGCACTTTGCTTGGTTACCTGATATTTACCCTGGTTACCAGCATACACCGCTTAGCGCTGGCTCCCTGCACATGTAGCCAGGGTAAATATTGGGTAACTAAGCAAAGCGCTTTGCTTGGTTTCCCGATATTTGCCTTGGTTACCAGCGTACACCGCTTAGTGCTGGCTCCCTGCACACATAACCAGGGTATACATTGGGTTACTAAGCAAAATGCTTTGCTTAATTACCCGATATTTACCCTGGCTACCTGTGCAGGGAGCCAGCGCTAATCAGTGTACACTGGTAACCAAGGTAAATATCGGGTAACTAAGCAAAGCGCTTTGCTAAGTTACCCGATATTTACCCTGGTTACCAAGTGCAGAGTCGCTGGTGGCTGGTCGCTAGTCGCTGGTGAGATCTGCCTGATTGACAGCTTACCAGCGACCATGTTGCGACGCACCAGCGATCCTGACCAAGTCGTGGTCGGAATCGCTGGTACGTCGTTTAGTGAGACAGTACTCTTACAAATTGGTTCACACAACCCCTCTATGCTGGACACAATCGGACACCCCGGGGAATTAACAGCATCTTTGTGGATTTTAGGTAGAAAATATAGAGTTGGTATTTTTGAGGATGTATTAAGGAGGCCCTCCATCATCTTTTTAGTGATAATACCTTTCTCAAATGCCATCTCCAGTATACGTGTCAGCTTTTTTGTAAAAGCAGACAAGGGACTATGTGAAAGCTTAGTATAGGTATTCCTATCCCTCAGCTGTCGCAAGGCCTCCTTCTGATATTTTTCAACAGCCCAGATCACCACATTGCCTCCCTTGTCTGCCGCCTTGATGCCGCGTTGATGACAACATCCTTATATGATTTTAATTCTTCCAGGGCTTGCTGCTATCTACACGTAAGATTATCAGACTTCCTTCTTGTAGAGATCTTCTTGAAGTCGTTCACGACAAGCCTGGTAAAGATGTCTATTGCCGGGCAGAGGGATAAGGAAGGGAACCTGGTTGACCTGGGTAGAAGTGCTTTAAGAAATGCACCTGAAGTAGTTGTCTTCTGTTCATGTAGGAGATCCTCCAGAGCTTAAAGGGCCTCCTTTTCCAATTCACTCTCAACCTTCATTGTATTCCTGTGGTAAAGTCTTCTCAGCATCACTTTTCTTACAAAAAGATTCACATCTTTTCATGCTGAAAACAAAATTGAAATTATTGGTTGGTGAGAAAGACAAACCTAAAGACAGCACTTCCAACTGAGCATCTGTAAGGACACAAGTGGATAAATTAACAACCTGTAATTGGTTAGAAACCCACCTACGAGTCTTCTTCCAAGATGACTGTTGTCTACTGTGGCCATTCTTGACTCTTGCTCCAACACTCTGATCCATATCTAGTGTCCCGCCAGATGCCCCAGAGGAGAAGCCTTCTCCGGAAGTATGAGAGTGTAAATGGTATTATGGAAATTGGTTGTTCTTTTCCTGGAAAGGCCTTTTTTGCCTGGTCAATAAAAAGGGACAAATATCTTGGAATGGCTACATGCATTGTCGGGATGTGTTTACCAGTGCCCCCTGCCATTTTGCCCTTTATCTGTCACTGTAGGACTTTGTGTGTGATGTGGGCTACCTTCTAGAGGTCTGCATAAAGTAGCTATTAAGTGAAGTGCAGTGTGCACAACACTAACACCACCCTTTATACCCAGTATTCATCTGCTATTGCCAAAAAAGCTGGGATAGTGGCACCAAGGTTCCTGATTCATAGGTGTTACATTGGAGTGTCCTTATCCTAGGTAGATTGCCTGACAACTCTATATGGTAACCAACTACCCAGGCTTGAAGCCAGAGTTTGTTTTCTCTTAGATTGGCTAACAACCAAGGCATACAAGTCCAACATATCCTGGTTATGCTTTGTAGAAAAAGAGATGTACAACTCTCCCCCCCCAAAAAAAACAAACAAAAAAACAACTAATACCTCACTACTCACCTTTCCTTCCACCCACACTGCTCACCTCTCCTGCCGTCCACACTGCTCATAGTCTCCTGTACAAACCAGGGTGCCTTGTTTTACCGCTACAATATGCTGAAATCCAAGGCCTTTTCATGTAAAGCCAGAATTTCCCTAAGTAAGGAGCATTGTAAGGTCACGAAGCTCATCCTGATATCATAACATCACAACCTTACTACCTTATGCACAAGCGCGGGGACGTCCCAGGACTTGAAAAGTCTGGAAGTCCCAGCATGAAGAAGCCCTGGGTTTCAGTGTGGCAGTGTTAGCAAGTGACGCTGAGGATTGAATGAAGAACAGCAAACAACGGAGGTTGCCGGAAAAGTAAGCAGTGTTAAGGCCGCTTTACACGCAACGATAGCGATCGCACCCGCCCCCCTCGTGCGTGCCTCACGGACAAATTGCTGCCCGTGGTGAACAATATCGCTAATATGCGTCACACACACATATCTTCCTAACGACGTTGCTGTGGCCGGCAAAAAAACCCTCTTTTTTAAGGGGGAGGTTCGTGCGGCGTCACAGCGACATCAGACAGCGGGCCACCAATAGAAGCGGAGGGGCGGAGAGCAGCTGCATTAACGTCACTCCCACCTCGTTGCCGGAGGACGCAGGAACACTGTTGTTCGTCGTTCCCGGGGTGTCACACGTAGCGATGTGTGCTGCCTCAGGAACGACGAACAACCTGCGTCCAGCACGAGCAACGATATTTGGGAAAGGAACGACGTGTCAACAATCAATGATTTTTGCTGTTTTTCGGATCATTAGCGGTCGCTCGTAGGTGTCACACGCAACGACGGCGCTAACAACGCCGAATGTGCGTCACGAATTCCGTGACCCCAACGACATATTGGGTAACAGATAAGTCGTTGCATGTAAAGCAGCCTTTAGTTTTTAATTTTTGTAACCTTTTACCAGCTGCCATTTTGATGAATTCGCCCAGAGTGAATTGCAAGAGTAAATCTGTATTATGGAGAAGATATTTTTGTAAAACTCAGGTAGAATTCAATTCCTTTTGAATAAGTTAGACCCTCTCTTCGTGCCACTTTGCCAATGAGTTCTCTAGCACTCGGTCAAGTAGAACTGAACTGCAATACCATAACACCTCAGAGACAAACACACTATGTTCTTGGAAAAAAATAGACTGGTCTGCCGGAGATGTCACATATGGTAACATTTTGTGATATTGCATTGATTAACTTAATTTGTCACTCTTATTTTAATTATGCAAAATAAACCTTGAGCAGTACGTTATGAAATGGTTGGAATTTACGGGAACTGACACTTGTATTGTAAATATATAAATATATAAAAATGTTGTAGTGTCAAGTCTATTCTTGATTATTCATGCCTATAAACAAATCACCTGGGGTAATATGGTAAAGCAAATAACTAACTAAATCCATAAACTGATGCAAAGATTTCCATATAGCAGGGCTGTTCAAAATGCGGCCCGCTAGCCACATCCAGCCCTCTGGCAGTTTCAATGCTTCCCGGGCCACACCATGCCCTACCCCACCACCTTTCTGCCACCAATGCCTGTCCACTGCCACTGCCTGCTTCACGATATCCCCGCTATGTGCTTCCTCAGATGGCGGAGGAACCCGCCCGCTCTGTTTTCCATCAATTAATGTGTAGGACAGCAGACGCGATGACATAATATCATCGCATGTGCTGTGCGAAGACCAGAGCAAAGCACCAGTGGAATGGTGGCAAGGTGAGTATGTGTTTTGTTTTTTTTCATATGTGTATGGGATGTTTGCGTGCATTTAAGAGGCTATGTGGGGCTCATAATGTATACAGGGAGGCTATGTGGGGGCTCAGACATGTATATAGGAGCCTATATGCGCGCTCATTCTGTTTATAGCAGTCTATGTGAGGGCTCATGCTGTAATTAGGTCGCTATGCGAGGCTCAATATCAGTGGCATAACTAGAGCCTGATGGGCCCCGATGCAAAGTTTGATCCAGGGCCCCGCAATCTGGGCCATTGTAGTATTTAAGATCCTATAAAGACATACGAGTTGCCCCCTGCATCTCCATCGTGTAGTAATGTCCCCCCATACTGGGCAACTTCCTAGTAAATATGTCCCTTCATTCTGGTGTATGACCCCATCATGGCAAAATGCTGGTAAATATATCTCGATCATGGCCTATCCTGGTATATATGTTCCCATCATGGCCCCATCCTAGTATATATGGCCCCATCCTGGTATATATGGCCCGAACATGTCCCCATCCTGTATATATGGCCCCATCATGTCTCCATCTTAGTATATACTGTAGCCCTATCCTAGTATATGTCCCCATCCAGGCCACATCCTGGTATATAACCCCGTCCTGGTATATGTCCCCATCATGTCCCCATTCTGGTATATATGGTCCCACTATGTTCCCATCCTGGTATGTTTGGCCCCATAATGTCTCAATCCTGGGATATAGCCCCATCCTAGTATATGTCCCCATTCTGGCCACATCCTGGTATATAGCCCAATCCTGGTATATGTCCTCATCATGGCTGAATCCTGGTATACAGTCCCATCCCGGTATATGTCCCCATCATGTCCTTATCCTGGTATATAGCCCCATCCTGGTATATAGCACCATCATGTCCCCATTCTAGTATATAGCTCCATCCTGCTATATGTTCCAATCATGTCCCCATTCCACGTATATAGCCCCATCCTGGTATATGTCCCAATCATGTCTGCATCTAGGTATATAGCCCCATCCTGGTAATTATTATCCCTCAGCACGCTGCCATCAGTAAAAAAAAACAAACAAAACGATTACACTCACCTTCCCGCCACACTCCTGGTGTGCTCCTCTGGCATTGGCATGCTGGCAACTGACCAGCATGTAAGCGGCGCAGCGCATGACATCATGGTCATTTGTGCCCACTTACAGTGCTGTCAGCTGTGTCAGAATATTCGCTACTCCCCATGTCCTGGATTATAACTTTAATTGGCGGTCAGCACAACACAGTGCAGGGACCCGATAGTTGTCTGTGCATA
The DNA here is from genome assembly GCF_048569485.1 of Anomaloglossus baeobatrachus. Taxonomy (NCBI): domain Eukaryota; kingdom Metazoa; phylum Chordata; class Amphibia; order Anura; family Aromobatidae; genus Anomaloglossus; species Anomaloglossus baeobatrachus. The sequence goes on from NC_134354.1 coordinate 434,740,578, forward strand.
GATGTATTTCTGCTGGATGCATGTCCACATCCAGCTGAAACAGGTTCTGGTGTCAGCGGGGCCCCTGCACCCCGGGCCCAGTCACAATTACAATCCCTGCAACCATGATTGTTACGCATCTGCTCAAAATGTATATAGGGAGACTATGTGGGGGCTTAGAAATGGATATGGAAGGCTATGTGGGGTTCATACTGAATATAGGAAGCTATGAGAGGTTCATATTGTATATACGAGGCTATGTGGGGCTCATGTTGTATTTAGAAAGCTATCTGGGGCTCATGCTGTATTTTGGAGGCTATGTGGGGCTCATGCTGTATTTTGGAGGCTATGTGGGGCTCAGTCTGTATTTAGGAGACTATGTGGGACTCATAATTTATATATTGTAGGGAGCAATGTGAGGCTCATAATGTGGGGCTCATAATAAATATACTTATATATGAAGCTATGTGGGGCTCATAATGTATATAGGAGGCTATGTGGGGGCTTTGGCACTCATGCTGTATTTAGGAGGCTATGTGGGGCTCTTGCTGTATTTAGGAGGCTATGTGGGGCTCTTGCTGTATTTAGGAGGCTATGTGGGGACTTAAACTGTACATAGAGGTGATATGTGGGGGCTCATGCTGCATTGAAGAGCCTATGTGGGGCTTATAACAAATACAGGAGGCTATGCGAAGGGCACATGCTGTATTTAGAAGGCTATGTGAGGCTCATAATGTATATAGGAAGCTATGAAAGCTAAGTAAAGCTCATAATGAATATAAGAGGCTACGTGGGACTCCCATGAAATTAATTTAATGAGCCGGCATTTTCCAAGCCAGAAATGCTACTCTAGTCCCTGATTGGAGTTGCATTTGTAATGCACAAAGACACAAGCCACTTAGAAGAGGCAGTACATTAATTTAAGAGGTGTGTGCCTCTTAATGAATTCGGTGCTGTGTACTATTTCAAGACTAGCATAATGCTAGCTTGTGTTATGCCTGTCTTGATGAATGGGCCCATTTGTATTTAAAAACTGAAAATACCTCTTGGCAAAATGCTGCAGTTAGAGTATAATGACATGCAACAGTTTGGGCTCCCCTTGTTAAAATTATTGTTATTGTGAACAGTGAAGCAAGTTGGCATAAAGGTAAAGATGACGCACTTCCTTTGCATTTTAGACAAAAAATAAATAAATATATATATATTTAATTATTTTTTCATCTTTTACATTTTAAAAATGATAAAAAGGAAAATGGGCCGATGCAAAAGTTTGGACTCCCTTGGAGATTAGTGTGCTTTGATAACTATGACCAAATCTTCAGACCTTAATTAGCCTATAGAGGTTAAGGCTTGTTCACTGTCTTCGCTAGGAAAGGCAAGGTAATGAAAATTTCACAGCTTTATAAATCCCACTAATGATGAGTGAGCGTGCTCTCCACTACTTGATCGAGCATTGGGGTGCTCGGGTACACTTCGTACTCTGTTGAGTATCGCGGTTGCTCAGATGTGTCATTCCTGAACCATCAGATACAAAGAGCCGACTTCCTTCAGTTAATGATGGGTACCGGCATCCTAGTGAGAGGTGCTTGCAGTCTCTGGCTCTCACAAGAAGTAAAAACACGTGTTTAACTGATGTGTGAAATGAAAAAAAAAAACAGCCTACTGTGACACGCCTGCGCCGAGGCCTGGGGGAGCACTCGTCTCGGGGCCAGCTCTGTTCTACTCGGTGGATGTCATGGCAACAGGGCCCGGTTCCGTGACCCTGGAGGTGTTGTTCAAATAAATGGCTGATGGTGGTGGGGGAATATTTACAGGGGAGATGTCGTGACGCCACCTGTGGTATGCGGCAAGATACATGCCGCTGCTGCTGTTCAGTTTCCCTTGGTGTCGGTGATGACACAGCAGAGTTGGAATCGCTCTCCATAGGTAGAGCTGGGCCCCAGGGCTGTTGGGAGTAGTAGTCTGTAATCGCGCGGCGCAGGGCTGGAGACACAGGGAATAACCGGATGACACGGATGCAGTCACAAGGTCTTGACTTACAGTTAAGAGTTCCAGGTTAGCACATCCAGACACATGCTGCCCCCGGGGTGCTGAGTCCTGCTGTTATGGGCTCTAGCCGATCCCGGATAGTTCGGAGGCACAACCCGGTACACCCTTCTGTGTTCCTTTCCTGGTTGTCATCCTGCGCTGACCTCTCCCGTCGGTCCCGTGCCTGCACACACAGAGCCCCAAGCCGTTGTGTGCACGGACACTGTCGGGTGACTTGAAGCTCTATCCCTTGGCCCTATGTGGTCACCTTTTCACTGGATGTGTGTGGATTTGGCTTCGGCACTTGAAGTAACCTCAGCCTTTGATTAGCTAGCTGAGTCTTAGGCGGGCTTTGCACGCTGTGACATCGGTAACAATGTGTTACCGATGCTGCAGCGATAGTCCCGCCCCCGTCGCACGTGCAATATCTAGTGAAAGCTGCCGTAGCGATTATTATCGCTACGGCAGTTTCACATGCACTTACCTGCCGTGCGACGTCCCTCTGGCCGGCGACCCGCCTCCTTCCTAAGGGGGCGGGTCGTGCGGCGTCACAGCGACGTCACACGGCAGGCGGCCAATTGAAGTGGAGGGGCGGAGATGAGCAGGATGTAAACATCCCGCCCACCTCTGTCCTTCTCATTGCAGCCGGCGGCAGGTAAGGGGAAGTTCCTCGCTCCTGCGGCTTCATACACAGTGATGTGCGCTGCCACAGGAGCGAGGAACAACATCGCACCTGTCGCTGCACCGGCATTATGGAAATGTCGGAGGCTGCAGCGATGATACGATAACGACGCTTTTGCGCTCGTTCATCGTATCATCTAGGATTTACACACTACGACATCGCAAGTGACGCCGTATGTGCGTCACTTTCGATTTGACCCCACCGACATCACACCTGCGATGTCGTAGTGTGCAAAGCCGCCCTTAAAGTTCTCCACTAGTTGAGGGGCCGGTCCTCTTCTGCGGCCAAGTCCCTCCACTCCGGTATGTCATCTGTGGAACGAGGCGACGGGGAGTATGGTCATTTCCCATGGGCTATAGGACCCTTTCTCTCGTGTGCCTGGGCTGAGCTACTGCAGCTCCAGACCACAGGTCTTGATTCCTCCACTGTTTCTTCTCGACTGCCCACGTTCTACAGTCTGCTCCTACGAACTAGGCTCCACCTCCCAGCAGGCCACCATAACCCTGGTCTGATGGAGTTTTGCTAAATAAGAGTGTCTGTGTTTTGTGTATACCGGTTTGTGACCCCCTCCTTACCCAGGAATAAGATACTACACCTCTGGCTGAGATGCAGTACCTCTGTGGCGACTGAAGCCTCAGGGCGCCACAACTATCTTCCAGAAATGCTCTATTTATGTCTTTCTGAATGTGGGCGGAGATCCGAACTACCCAATAATTGACTTCTGTAATACTCCTTACTCGAATCAAGACCGTCAAAGTTTCTAACCTGTTCGACTTGAGTAAAGAGCGCTAGAGCACTTTTGTGCTTTCTCTTCATTAGTTACCAAACAAAAATGAGCTCTTACAAAGTGTAAAACTCGTTGCCAGGTATTGTGAAGCGGCAAGCTGAGTGAACCCACTGGACCACAGAGAGAACCCGGGCCTATTGTAGTGTAGTGTAAAGTCCAGGACTGTGGCAGCTGACCCTCAGGGCAGGGGTGGACACAGGAGCAGACAAGACAGCATCTCAAGTGTAGACAGGGACCAGCAGAGTAGTAGAGGCAGACAGCCCAGCCAGGACAGGCAGACTAATTAGCAAGGCAGATGGCATGGCCAAGATGTGCAGGCAGAGTCTCTAGCACCAGGAAGGCAAGACAGACTGGTAATAGGTACAGGCAGGACAGGACTGGAACCAGGTGTCAATAGACAGGACAGGCTGGGATCAGGTACAGGTAGGAACAGAACTACTCCGAAGTGCCATTAAGCAGGATGGGCAGGAACAGGACAAGACAGGATGGGTTACATGACAGCTGACTAGCCAGAACTCAACTTAGGGTGTTGAACAGGCAACTCCCCTAATGGGCGCTTCCTAGGAGTGGCACGCTGACCCTTTAAGAGGAGGGCAGCAGCATGTGCATGCCCTAGGAGCACTCCTGGAGGTCCTGTGCGGTGCACAAAGGCCCTGGGAGGCAGGAAGAGGAGCTCATGTGGAGGAGAGGCAGGGATGCCAAGCAGCGTGGACAGAACTGGTCACGGCAGTGAGAGACAGCCTGTCACTGCATGAGGAGGAGAGCAGGGACTCAGCCTTACACATACAATAGCTCCATGAACTAAAAATAAAAATGGTATGGGTTTTGGAAAGTCTTGACTTAAGCTAATTAATTTTTTTTTTTACTAGTTTCTGAAATTTTTATTCGCCATTCTCTCTAAACCACCAGAATTTGTATATTCATTTATAAATACCCGGCTTAACAAGCCCTTTATACTGGACGACGCACTAAAGGTGGTGTCACACACAGCGACGACGACAACGCCGTTGCTGCTACGTCACCATTTTCTGTGACGTTGCAGCGACGTCCCGTCGCTGTGTGTGACATCCAGCAACGAGCTGGCCCCTGCTGTGAGGCCGTTGCTCGTTGCTGAATGTCCAGCTTCATTTTTTCGTCGTCGCTCTCCTGCTGTGACGCACAGATCACTGTGTGTGACAGCGAGAGAGCGACGAAATGAAGCGAGCAGGGAGCAGGAGCCGGAGTCTGGCAGCTGCGGAAAGCTGTAACCACTGTAAACTTCGGGTAACCAAGGGAAGACCTTTCCCTGGTTACCCGATATTTACCTTCGTTACCAGCCTCCGCCGCTCTTGCTGCTAGTGCCGGCTCCTGCTCTGTGCACATGTAGCTGCAGTACACATCGGGTTAATTAACCCGATGTGTACTGTAGCTAGGAAAGCAAGGAGCCAGCGCTAAGCAGTGTGCGCGGCTCCTGCTCTCTGCACTGTGACATGTAGCTGCAGTACACATCGGGTTAACCCGATGTGTACTGTAGCTAGGAGAGCAAGGAGCCAGCGCAGTGTGCGCGGCTCCCTGCTCTCTGCACATGTAGCCACGTTATGATTGCTGCTGCGTCGCTGTGTTTGACAGCTAAGCAGCGATCATAACAGCGACTTACAAGGTCGCTGCTACGTCACAGAAAATGGTGACGTAACAGTGACGTCATTGTCGCTGTCGTTTAGTGTGACCCCAGGTTAACAGATGGGTAAAAAATGTATTTATGAAATCTATTTTAAATATGCAAATAACCTTTTGACTAGTCAATGGGTTGTTTGTTTTCCCGGACCACTAGTTCCACTCAGTATGTTATCACACCCCTGGGGGCATGATAATAAGATTGGAAAGAGCCACACAACTTTCTTGCCTACAAATCAGTGTGCTTATACAGCTGGGTGTACACTCCCCAGCTTCAGAGACACACTACACATGTCGGGGAGCAAAGAAGCTTGGTTTTAGGCTCTTCTGTGGATGTCAAACTTCTTTTTTGCTTCGGGAAATGTTAAGTTGTCATCCAATATAAAAGGCTTGTTAGGCAGGTTATTTATAAATAAATATACAAATACTGGTGGTTTGGGGGCATGGGGAACCTGTAACGTTCCCTTTAAATTAAAATAAAAAAATAAAAAATATGCAAGCTTGGTATGGTTGTAATCACACTGACTTGGAAATTCATATTTTCAGGACATTTTTACTGCAGAATTAAAAAACTCAAAAAACAATTGTGGAATTGCGTTTTTTTTTCCCACAATCCATTTTCCCGTATACTGTATGATAAAATGAATGTTGTCATTCAAAAGTACGACTAGTAGAGATTAGTAGACCCATGGAAGTTCGGTTCGGTGGGTTCAGCCGGGCTTTAGATAACGGTCGGTTGGAACCGGACTTGACCTGAACCCCAATGGAAGTGACTAATTGGGCAGTTCGGGTGTCCACCCACATGCACCCAGCCATAATCAGAACACTTCTGAGCGCAGGTGGGCTGGGTTTTCCATTTTTTCTTTGTTTGATGCACATTACATCTGATCACGCTGTTGTTACCCCCAGCGTGAGCAGATCAAACACTACAAGAGGATTACACTAGACTGAGCACGGAGTGTACAGGCCTATAAAAGCATGCCTAACACCAGAGGGGGATCAAGTCTGAGAGCTGTAAACACCACAATCTGGCAACATTTTTATGTCACGTGAGGGCTAGGGTGTGCTTCCCCAGCAGTGGATCGAACCGCTCGGATCCGTGGCCAGTGTCCGTTTGTGGCTCGAGGGACTCTGGACCCGAAGGCTTGGGGGCCACGCTCTAAAGTAAAAGGGGGTATTTACAGGGGAGTTATATTTTGTGACACCACCCGTGGGGTGTATTAATTGGGAGTACCACTGCTGCCGTTGGGAGTACCCGGGGTGATGAAATGGGGCAGCAAGGTGTCGTTACCCTCCACGGGTAGCAGTATGACCAGGTCTCTGGAAGATGATACTGGGTGCCGTGACAGGGAGATCACTCATATACTCACTCAGTCAGTAAGCAGATGAGTCAACCACCACAGCGCTGCAGCGGTCGCCTGAGGGACACTGCGGGGACTTCTCTGTAGGGACCCTTCTGGCAACAGGAATGTCAGGTTCACTTTCATAGGAATCGTGACGCCACTCTCGGTTTTGCGGTCAGGGTGAGGGGTGACGCCACTGCAGTTTAGCGAGCGTCTGGGGCTGATGGTATTTGCAGTTAGATGGTATGGCCTCCCAAAAGTGAGGCTGGCCCCAGGGGCTCGAGTGTAAGTGCGTAGAACCACAGGTCACAGAAGAACTCACACACAGTCCAGAATGTCCTTCACGGTTTTTACTCACTTTCAGTTGTTTCTGTGAGGTAACCCGGGCGATACTGAGACAGACCAGAGAGAACCAGGTATCCTTCAGGCTGATATAGAGGTGACTGCAAGCTCGCCTTCCTAGTACTTCTTGTTTCGGATAACCCCCGACTTGAAGTATATGGGATTCATCCAGGGAAGTCGCAACTGCCTTTTCTCCCCTTTCTGGTCCGCTTGCTGGCAGTGTGGACCAAGTAGAGATGGCTCCTTGCCCTATCTCACTTATGGGCCCCTCGTTGTTGCGGATACTGCGGACTCTGTGTTAGTTGGTGAGACACCGGCAGGTTTTAGCAGACCACTAAATGGATGTCTGGCTCTAGGGACCTGTCCCCCGTGCGTGCCTGGTCTACCAGAAGTCCCCGTACTCAACCGCTTCGCTTCTTCCTGAGGTGTCTTTCAGGCTGACTGTGTGGCAACCGAACTCCCCCGCAAACAGCCACTACACTTGCAGGGTCTGGCTAGCGTGTCTGCATGCCCGCTCTCCGCTTCAGACTGACATGTCCTCCTCCACTCCTTTTTTCTGACTCACTGCCACTGCAACTCTTTGCTTCCAGCTTCCCCACCGCACCACTAGCTGAGATATGAAGGCCACGCCCCCTCCTGGGTCTGCCCAGGGGTCCCCTCTAAGGTGTGTGTGAGACCTGGTTACAATGTGTCTGTGCGTACACACCCTATTCAGCCTTTGGGATTACCTGTTTGCACTCACCCAGCATGGGTACAGTACTCAGTGGTGCCTGACCAGGTCAGGGGCGCCGCACAGACGCTGACAACCGGGTAAACAAAGTCTCTGGATACCGCTGCCTCTCAAGGGGCGCTCGTCCGGGTCCCATCCCCTACAGTGCTGCCTTATGATCCATGACCTGCCTCCTGGTACAAAGTTTACATTCACCGTGGTGGCCCGGTAGTCTGGAACTTGCTGAGCCTCTCTCCCCACTGTGGCTAAGTGTGGGAACCTGCTCTCAGGGCTCATGCTTGGGATTTTAGTGGGCTGCTTGTATGGAAGGCCCTATATCCCTCATTGCGCTAGTGCCCCGATTCTGGAGCTAGTGGGAACAGTCCATAAAGTCTCCACTCTCCGCAGATTAATTGCCGGGTTGCCTGAAGCTTCTGCCCGACCTAGGGTCCGTGTACCCCACCGTGCCTTCGGTACAGGACCGGTGATAGGACCAGGCTGCTGACCATTCTCTTTAACAGGTCCAGGCACCTTGCCTCAATCCCCTGCGACCGGAGGTCCGACTCCTCTAGGTCCAGTCCACCGTCTGCAACCTAGACAGCTACTCTTGGGAGTCCCCGCTCCCTGCCTCCTCCACTTCACTCTACTCCACTCTACTGCGTACTGACACTCCTCACCTTCCCTTCCTGACCCCTAGGTGGGCGACCCTATTCTGCTTAAGCCGCCCACTGGTGGTCTGGTGGATGTGGTGCAGGGAGTACCTAGGATTTGATTTGCTGTTGGAGGCAGCACTGTAAGATGGGGACCCAGAACCATGAGGGATTTGAATACTGCACTAAGGGGGAAGAGCATGCAGTACCCTGTGACGACCTGATAGTCCAGGGGTGTCACAGTAGCGTACCAGCATCCAGTGATAGAATGCACAGCTTGGCGCAGTGCCCGTCTGAGACGTAGGTGTAGCACCCCACGGGGCAGGTGTTTTAACCTACTCATCGCTGGGCCGAGGGGGCAGATCTTCTGCGTTGTCACAGGGTGGCCTGGCCCGGTTCCGTTACCGAAAGGCATACAAAAAGGAGGATTAGAGGGTGGCAGGGAGGATGGAGGTAGTAGTTGGAGGTTAGGAAAGTCTATTAGGATCGTGATGCCACCTGTGGTATGTGGGAAGGGATGGAGGCTGCCGCTGCAGGGTCTCTCACCGGGGCAGATGTTGGGGTGCACCCGGGTTGGTTTCACTCCCCACAGGTGGGACGGTATTACCCCGGGAGGATGACGGGGGTTTGTTGGTAGTCCGTGTTGGCACCGCAGCGCTGGGCGATGGCGCCAGTTAAAGGAGAGGCAGAGACATGGGCTGCGGTTTCAGGTCTTTTACTCACAAGTTGTTCAGGCGCTGCCCCAGAGTACCGATCTCTGCCACGATGGGCTCCAGCCGACAGTCGGCGGTCACCGCCGGTGCCTGTGAGAGTCTTTTTAGTGAGCTGTCCCTCTGTAGCTATCCGGACCCTGGGCCAAGCTCCCTGCTCCAAGCCACCGGCCCTTGAGGAAAGAGGAAACACTAACTCCTGTGTCAGTGCTCGATGTTATCCCAAGCTGTGACTAGGAAGGTTCTGCTGTAAGTGTGATGGTTGCACCTACTTTTTCCCCATGTGGTGCCTGCCCCCAGTGGTTGTCCTTGCAACTGGGAAGTCTTATGCTTCGTAATGGCTGGCTACCCTGCCTGCCCTAGCCCAACCCCCTGTGAGTAAGCACCTGCTGTTGTTTGTGTGTGTTTTGTGCAGGCACCGGCAGGTTAACCTCCTCTTGACCCGGGATAGATATTACCTCAGAAAAGTGGTGTAATACCCTGTAGCGCCTGAAGGTATGCTTTTTTATTTTACTGGACACATTCAGGATATTGAAGGGAGTTGTCCAGGAGTGGAGAACCTTTTTAACTGTATGGGATGATATCCTGACTGCTTAAGCCATCCCATCGCCTCAGTGGTTACTTGCACATATTTGGCCTCTGGCTGCTGCTGCCAGAGATTAGGTGCATCAGACAGCTTAGGTGACAGATGGACAGGAGGTCATCCTTTGTAATTTGAGCAGGGTTACTTTGGCACTAATTTTCAAAAATTGTAGAAAAACCCTTTAGTACAACATCCCAAGATAGGAATGAACTGACAGTTTGAGTTGAACAACTGGTACTCAATATGAGGCAACAAGAAAAGGTGCTAGAAGGGTAAAGTTCTTTTCTTGTGTTTTGTAGTTGAGGAAAATGTGTGTGAAAATGTGTGTGGCTAACAAAATGTGTGTTATATCCAAACGGGGTGTGGTTTTAAAATGGGCATGGTTTCCAAACACAAACAGGGAACCTTTTGTTAAAATTTGAATCCCGCCCCCGCTCTAAAGTGAACCCCACACACTACGATGCACCACAGCCTCCCTCACACAGTAGTGGCCCTCACACCCGCCCCACACACAGTACGATGGTGCCAGCAGCAAGAATGTCCCCACATCCCCTAGACACTCGGTATGATGGTCAAAACTGCCCCACATATACAGTATCATGTCCCACCACATAAGATGATTGATCACACCAGCCCTCAACCCCTCATTAGGATGGTCTCTACAGCCCCCACTCAGTATGATGGCCCAAAAAGCATGATGGCCCCAAATATTGTATCATGGCTATCACAGCCTCCATCACATAATATCATGACCCACACAGTTCCCCACACAGTATTGTGGCCTCCACAGTCCCATGCACTGTATTATGTCCCCTAAAGTCTCAGCCACAACTCAGTTATCATGACTCCCACACAATACGTTTTTGCTCACAGTCCTCATACAGCATGATGTCCCACCGTCAAAGCCCCCAGCTAAGGCAGGGTAAAACTACAATCTCTCCACCCATTATATACTGTATATGCCCAACACTTATTTCCTTAAAGAGAGGTATATATGAGCCTCCTCAGAATAGGTTATTTTTCCCACATTATAAGCCATATTACAGTGTGATCAGCCCCTCCTGGATTATGTGAGTTTTAATGATTAGACAATTTTTCTTTTTTGCACATTTTTTTTCCAAGAGCCATAATAGAAAAAAAATTCCAGGATGTGAAATGGTGAAAAAAATGCAAGTCCACAATTAGTTTTTTATGATGTTGTTTTTACAGCATTTATTATGCAGTGATAGTGACCTGACAACATGATTCTCCAAGTTAATACTATTATGTTGATAACAAACATTTATTTACCTATTAGTGGTTTAAATTTGTTTTACTTATCTAGACAAAAAAATTTCTGAGACCCATAATGTCTTTATTTTTATATCAGTGTGATTGTGCTTTTTTCTAAGGTGAGCTGTTAAGGTGATGTCACAGACAGCGACAACAACATCGCTGCTAAGTCGCCATTTTCTGTGACGTAGCAACGACCTCAACAGCGATGTCGCTGTGTGTGACACATAACAACGATCAGACCCCTGCTGCGAAATTGCTGCTCGCTCCTGAATATTCCAGATCATTTTTTGATCGCTGCTATCCCGTTGCGCCATGATGATAAGCTCAGCATCCTTGTGTTTGACACCGCAGCAGTGACGGTCGCGATGATGCTGAAGGCAGTGACGTATGACTGAAGGCAGGACAAGGGCGTGTTTTTGCGGTGTATTTTGCAACGCCCCTATGACTCCGACTGGTGGTTATGTGAAGCCCCGCTAGTATGTGTCGGTGCAGTACCTTCAGGGACTCCACGTGGATGGAACAGTCTGGTCACAGGTAGGGAACCTTATTTTAGGATTGTCGTGACGCCACTCTCAGTATTGCGGTCAGCGGGGACCGCCACTGCAGATTAAGGGATGCCTGGGGCTGATGGTGGGTGCAGTCAGTATATTAGCCCCCTGAGAGTGAGGCAAGCCCCAGGCCCCGGTGTATGTGTGTGGGACCACAGGTCGCAGAATGACTCAAACACAGTCCAAGAAGTCTTTCAAAGTGTTTACTCACTGTTTGGAGGTCACGGTGAGATGCCCGGGCGACACTGTGATAACCAGGTTGAACCAGGAATTCCAGGAGGCCGTTCTGAGGGTAGCTGTCCACTCGCCTTCCTTGCACTCTTTCTGTTTTAGGAGGATCCTTTGCTTGAAGCGTGGTAGGACCCCTCCAGGGAAGCTGTTACCACCCTGCTCCCCTCTCTCTGGCTCGTCTGCCGGCAGCGTGGCCTTGGTGGGATGGCTTCTGGCCCTGTCCCCTTATGGGCCTGGTGATTGCTGCTTGGCTCAAGCTCTGTGTAGTCGTGGTGAGGGCATGAAGTACCCCCCCCCACCTGTAGGTTAAGCAGCTCTGGATGATCTGCTGCCTGTACTGGGGACCTAGTTCCCCTTGTGTGCTCGGATACCGGGATCCCCGTACTCAGCCACCCTTCTCTCTGGATGATTTTCAGGCCGACCCACGGTACTCCTTTCTCCCCCGCTTTCAGCTACTGCACTCCTCAGGACCTGTCTCACACGAGAGCTCCTCTGCTCCCTTCCACACACTTCAACTTCTTCCTCCAGACTCTCCTCTTCCTCTCTCTCTCTGCCCTGCTTCCTAGCAACCAGCCCCTGAACACACCCCTAGCTGGGAATTGAAAGTTAACTCCTTCTGGCTACTCAAGGGTCCCCTCTGGTAATGTGGGAGGCCTGGTCACTATATGTTTGTGTGTGCACCTCACCCTGGCCTTTGGAGATTACCTGGAAGCATTGCTCCCGCATGGGTGCAATACTCTGTGGTGCCTGACCAGGTCAGGGGCGCCACATTCCCCCTTAGTTATCATCAGCACGTCCTCGGGCTGCAAAGACAAGAGAAAGAAAAAGGTAATTACAAACTTTTCCCACACAGGGGCAATTATTTACATTTAAACATACCAGGTACCATTCCACCACCAACCACCCACATGTCCGAACCCCACCCAAAAACCTCCAGGAGGTAGGTCGCCGGTCCTTTTGGTGACCAGGGCTGGGCCATCACATTCCCCAGACCTTTCCTCCAATCTTCCTCTCCTGAGGGGAGTGGTGTAAGGTAGGCCCCATAAACAGGCGTACCCGCTTCCGAGTGTTGGAGGGCAGGCCCCATAAACAGGCGTGCCCCCTTGTTGGTGCAGAGCCATGCCCCTCAACAGGCAGACTCTGGGGTTGATACCAAGGAGGCAACTTTTTTACAATGCAAAGTTTGTGGTTAAAGCCAGTTCATAACCAGTGGTCTAACATTTTAAGGAGGTCTCACAATAGTCCTTGTGGGCACATTTCGCTTAAACGTTACTTAACTATAAACAGGTTAAACATTACCTTTCATACCGTCACTTTGAACTAAACTGTACTTTCTCTATAGCGTAATGGGAGCTGACCAAAGTTGCTGCGGGTTGACCTACGCAGTACTATACTGTCATCTGTCTGAGGTTGTGTCCTCCCACCCGATGTATGTGTCTCAATGTGAATAATAGGTGTGCTAGGTATTGATACCAGTGCATGGTCTTCTGCTTCAGCTACATTTGGCTCTTCCAGGTTCTGAACAGGTTCTTCTGGGTCTCTTACTTCTCCAGATTGAGGGAATGTAATAACCGGAATAACTACTGCTCCATTGTATTGAGGCCAACTTGCTGGAAAATCTCCAAGTACAGTATGGATCATCTTTTCTTTTGGTTCTTGAACTGGCAAAGGGTTGGGAATTTCTTCAGGGGTTCTTAGTTGTTCAGGACATTTCTTTAAGCGATCTCTAGAAACGACAGCTGTTGTTTTTCCTCCATCTTTGCTGATAAGGCATGTCTTTTCATTGCTAAGCGTCGATGGTAACACAGTATAGGGTTCTTCTTCCCAGTGATTGTCAAGTTTATGACGTCTTCTCTTTCTTTTGAGAACTATATCTCCTGGCATCAAAGGAACAGCAGGTGCTTTTCGATTGTAGGCCTTTTCTTGTTTCTCACGCTGCTGAGTCAGGCTTCGCTCCACACACTCTTGTACTTTCTTGTATTGGGCTTGGCGGTTGGAATCCCAATCAGCACCTTGTAGATGGTCTTCAGGGGTCTCAACTCCCATTTCCAGATCTACTGGCAATCTCCCTGGTCTGGCCCTCATCAGGTATGCCGGTGTGCAGTTCGTGGAACTCACAGGGATGTTGTTATACATGTCCACTAGATCGGGCAGTTTTTCCGGCCACTGACTTCGTTCTTCTAATGGGAGAGTCTTCAGGAGGTCGAGAATGATGTGGTTCATTTTCTCACACATGCCATTGGTCTGAGGATGGTAAGGTGTAGTACGGATCTTCTGGCAGCCGTATAGGTTACAAAACTCCTTAAACACTTCAGCTTCAAAGGCTGGTCCTTGGTCAGTGAGCACTTGATCTGGATAGCCATGTGGTCGACAGAAGTGTGTCTGGAAAGCTTTGGCTGCAGTTTGACCTGTCAAGTCCTTGACTGGTACTACCACCAGGAATCTGGAGTAGTGGTCAACCATAGTGAGAGCGTAGTTGTAGCCTTGTTTGCTGGGTGCCAACTTTACATGGTCCAGGGCCACGATCTCCAGGGGCCGTTTAGTTTGGATTGGCTGGAGTGGTGCTCTCTGGCTGTGCTGGTCTTTTCTTCTAAGATTGCAGGGCCCGCAGTTTCGACACCACTTCTCTAGGGCAGATCTCATGCCCACCCAGTAGAATCTTACTTTAAGTAGGGCCTCCAGTTTCTTCCAACCAAAGTGGCCTGCACCATTGTGATAGGCTTCTAGCACCATCCTCGTATCCTTCTGTGGTACAATCACTTGCCACACCTTCTCATGCGTCCTCGGGTCAATGATGCTCCTGTAAAGTTTGTCTTGATAGATGAATAATCGACCCCTCTCCTTCCATAGGTACTGTGCCTCAGGTGGGGCTCCTTTGTCAAGGCTGGCGCCAGGCTGGCTGATCAGTTTCTTTACCAAGCCTACCGCTGGATCATTTTCCTGGGTCTCCTTCCAGTTGTAGTGAGGTAGTGGGTTCAGGGTCACCTCTTGGCGGTTGGCACGCGACTGCCGACACTGTTTTGCTCCATGGCGATGGAACGCTGGCAGCTCAATCTCTTCAAGATCATCTACATCTTCACCCTCGTCTGCTAGGTGAGGCATCCTGGACAGAGCATCTGCGTTGCCGTTCTGGCGGCCAGCTCGATACTTGACAGTAAAGTCATAATTCGCCAGTCGGGCTACCCAACGCTGCTCCATGGCACCCAATTTAGCAGTATCCAAGTGGGTCAGGGGGTTGTTGTCCGTGAAGACAGTGAATTTGGTGGCTGCCAGGTAGTGCTTGAACCGCTCTGTGATAGCCCATACCATGGCCAGGAACTCTAGCTTGAATGAGCTATAATTCTCCGGGTTTCTTTCAGTAGGCCTGAGCTTCCTGCTGGCGTAAGCAATCACACGCTCTTTGCCTCCCTGCACCTGTGAAAGCACTGCTCCCAGTCCCACATTACTGGCATCTGTGTACAGTATGAATGGCAGACCGTAGTCAGGGTAGGCTAGGATCTCTTCACCCGTCAAGGCCCCTTTCATTTGTCTGAAGGAGTGTTCTTCTGCTTCTCCCCAGTGAAATGGCGGGCCGGAGATCTTTCCTCTCTTCTTTGGGTGGCCTACCAGGAGCTCTTGCAAAGGCGCTGCCATTTTCGTGTAGCCCTTGATGAACCTTCTGTAGTAGCCTACCAAGCCAAGGAACTGACGTACCTCCCGGACGGTAGTAGGTGTGGGCCATTCCTGGATGACTGTGACCTTCTCTGGGTCCGGTGCTACTCCTTCTGCACTGACCACGTGACCTAGGTACTGGACCTTTGGCTTCAGTAGATGGCACTTGGATGGTTTCAACTTCATTCCATATCGGGATAGTGCTTCAAAGACTTCAGCCAGGTGTTTCAGGTGGTCCTCGTAGGTCTTGGAGTACACGATGACATCATCCAGGTAGAGCAGGACGGTTTCAAAGTTGAGGTGCCCTAGGCAGCATTCCATAAGCCTCTGGAAGGTCCCGGGGGCATTGCAGAGTCCAAATGGCATGCTGTTGAACTCACAGAGGCCCATTGGGGTGGTGAAGGCCGTCTTCTCCCGATCTTCTTCTGCTACAGATACTTGCCAGTAGCCACTAGTAAGATCTAGGGTAGAAAAGTAGTTAGAGGCTTTCAAGGCAGCGAGGGATTCCTCTATCCTTGGCAAAGGGTAGGCATCCTTGTGTGTTATCTGATTTATCCGTCTGTAATCCACACACATCCTCATCGTGCCATCCTTCTTTCTTACCAGGACCAGGGGAGCCGCCCAGGGGCTACAACTGTCCCTTATGACGCCTGCCTCCTTCATGTCCTTCAGCATGTCCTTTGTGCGCTGGTAATGGGCTGGTGGAATAGGCCTATGTCTTTCCTTAATGGGAGGATGACTGCCTGTGGGTATGTGATGTTGCACCCCTTTGATCCTACCAAAGTCTAGTGGGTTCTTACTAAAGACCTGCTCGTATTCCTGCACGACCCTGTAAACCCCATGTTTCTGGTAGTCGGGTGTAGAGTCAGTCCCCACGTGTAGTTTCTGGCACCAATCCTCTAACTGTTTTTGGGAGGTCTCGCCCTCTTTTGAGTCAGCTTGTGTCAGGGGACCTACAGGTGTTATGGCGTCATCTGAGCATGTAAACAGTTTGGCTATGGTAGCGTACCTTGGTAGTCTGGCTTCCTCCTCCCCACAGTTCAACACTCGTACAGGCACTCGTCCCTTGTGTACATCAACTACCCCCCTGGCTGTCAGAATCGTGGGCCAGTGGTCTGAATGAGTGGGCTCTAGTACAGCCTGGTAGTCTTGTCCTCTGAGACCTACCGCTGCTCTACACCACATCATCATTTCACTCCGTGGGGGTATCACAATGGGGTTAGCATCCATCACCCGTACACTACCAATCTCACCGCCAGCCTGTTTTACCTGTTGCTTCCTCAGAATGATTCGGATCTCCTTTTGCAAGGCTCTTTGCGACCTGCCCTCAGCACCTTCAACAATCTGGTGAAGCAACAACAACACTTCCCCTAGGCAATTTTCTATGACATTAGTGCCTAAAATCATTTGCGGGTTCCTTTCTCTAATATCAGTGTCCACAACAATCAGTCCTTGTCCCTTCATTTCCTGCCTTCCCACCTTTATGGTTACCTCTTTGACCCCGATCTGGTCTATAGGTTGTCCGTTGGCAGCATAGATGGTGAGGGAGGGGTCCGGTGGTCGGAGATCGTCGTCCGACCAAAACCTACGATACAGGACATACGGGATCGTGGTTACCTGAGAGCCGGTGTCCAATAACGCCGGGGTAGGGATCCCGTCCAGGACGATGGACAGGACAGGACGTCCACCCACGTACTGATCACAGCAGCGACTTGGGCCTGATCTTCTTAATCCTGAGGACTGGCCCCCGGCCCCAGGTTTGGCTCGTTTAAAGGACAGGCCCTTGCATAGTGTCCTGCCTCCTGGCAACGACGACAGATGGGTTGTCCAGATGAGTCATAGCGATCACTGCTCCTGCCTCGGGTTGGGGGACCTCTTCTCCTCCGCATCCAAGGGACGTCCTCTGGGTTGTCAGCTAGCAGGATCCGATGAGGGACTTTGGTCTCTGAGGGCAACTGCATTGCTTTCAGGATTTGTGCGACGTCCTTAGTGAGCTGTTGCACCTGGGAGGATAGTGTATTTATGGTCTCTGCTGGCGTGTTGAGTCCTTTTGCAGTTACCAGGGCCTGCGAGGAGGATTCCGCTCCTGCAGCCGTGGAACTGGCAGGCCATGCTGGTGCGACGGGGTCTGTGTCCACAGGAGGTTGGAGTGCTTTCACTGCCCTGTCTTTCAGAATGGCAAAGTCCACGTCAGGGTGTTCCAGGGACCACAGCTTCATCTGCTTCCCATCCTCAGGAGAACGCAGGCCCCGCAAGAATTGTTCCTTCATCATCCGGTTTCCTTCCTGATCACTGACAGGGTCCACCAGCTTGAGAGCCCGCAGTGCAGCCTGCAGCCTGAGGGCATAGGCTCTTATGCTATCTTGGGGCTTCTGCCGGCAGTTATAGAAGTCCGTCCTCAGCTCTCCCTCGGTGCGGTGTTCAAAAGCAGCTGCTAGTTTGGCAAAGATGGTCTCAACAGAGCTCCGGTCATCATTGGTCCAGGACTCAGCTTCCAATTCTGCTGCCTCAGTCAATTGTCCCAGCACCACAGCGGCCCTCTGCTTACCAGTCATCGCGTGCATGTCTAGCAGGGTGCTGATCTTCTTCTTAAACCCGGTCAGCGTGTCTATTTTACCGGCGTATTGGGGCAGCCATTGCGCTCCTGGGACATACAGCAAGGAAACTGGCATTATGGGGGAGATTTCAGCCGGCGCGGCTGCGACCGCGGCACCGGCACCAGGCGCTGCTGCGTCCAGCGCGACGGGGGCTGGCATCGCTTGGGCTGCGTCGCCCTGACCAGGGGCATTACCTCCTGCAGCGTCCATTTTTCTTCAAAAATCTCCGCGCCCCCTTTCCACTTCCTGGGTCAGAACGCTCTCCGAATTGTGGGGATTCTGGGGCGGCCACCCCTCTTCGTGGGCGGTGCTCTTCTCCCTCGCGCGGGCTGCAGCGCGCGCCTTTGAAGATGGCAATATGGCGGCGGTTCAATTTTTGCGGTCGGACCTCTGAGGCACACGGTCACCTGTCTGAACAGGTCTAGTCCTAATCCTGTTCGTGACGCCAGAAGATGTGAAGCCCCGCTAGTATGTGTCGGTGCAGTACCTTCAGGGACTCCACGTGGATGGAACAGTCTGGTCACAGGTAGGGAACCTTATTTTAGGATTGTCGTGACGCCACTCTCAGTATTGCGGTCAGCGGGGACCGCCACTGCAGATTAAGGGATGCCTGGGGCTGATGGTGGGTGCAGTCAGTATATTAGCCCCCTGAGAGTGAGGCAAGCCCCAGGCCCCGGTGTATGTGTGTGGGACCACAGGTCGCAGAATGACTCAAACACAGTCCAAGAAGTCTTTCAAAGTGTTTACTCACTGTTTGGAGGTCACGGTGAGATGCCCGGGCGACACTGTGATAACCAGGTTGAACCAGGAATTCCAGGAGGCCGTTCTGAGGGTAGCTGTCCACTCGCCTTCCTTGCACTCTTTCTGTTTTAGGAGGATCCTTTGCTTGAAGCGTGGTAGGACCCCTCCAGGGAAGCTGTTACCACCCTGCTCCCCTCTCTCTGGCTCGTCTGCCGGCAGCGTGGCCTTGGTGGGATGGCTTCTGGCCCTGTCCCCTTATGGGCCTGGTGATTGCTGCTTGGCTCAAGCTCTGTGTAGTCGTGGTGAGGGCATGAAGGCCCCCCCACCTGTAGGTTAAGCAGCTCTGGATGATCTGCTGCCTGTACTGGGGACCTAGTTCCCCTTGTGTGCTCGGATACCGGGATCTCCGTACTCAGCCACCCTTCTCTCTGGATGATTTTCAGGCCGACCCACGGTACTCCTTTCTCCCCCGCTTTCAGCTACTGCACTCCTCAGGACCTGTCTCACACGAGAGCTCCTCTGCTCCCTTCCACACACTTCAACTTCTTCCTCCAGACTCTCCTCTTCCTCTCTCTCTCTGCCCTGCTTCCTAGCAACCAGCCCCTGAACACACCCCTAGCTGGGAATTGAAAGTTAACTCCTTCTGGCTACTCAAGGGTCCCCTCTGGTAATGTGGGAGGCCTGGTCACTATATGTTTGTGTGTGCACCTCACCCTGGCCTTTGGAGATTACCTGGAAGCATTGCTCCCGCATGGGTGCAATACTCTGTGGTGCCTGACCAGGTCAGGGGCGCCACAGTTACAACAGCGTTCCGATTGGGTACCTTGCCGAAGGCGTTACAGTGATTTCATTCTTTAAGTTCCATTCTTTGTTCCACTTAGTAGATTCTCTGTCTGGTGTCGCTAGTGTCTCGTTCTTTGTGGATCTGAATGAAATGAAATAGAATGAATGAAAGCACTACTGCGTCTTCCTTTGTTTGTCACGGTCACCCAATCAGGCCCCGCTGTAGTGATCACCAATCGGAATAGAGGGGCGTGAAAAAAGGCAACACAAAGGCACTGTAGCAATCACCAATCGGAACAGAGGGGCGTGAAAAGAGGCAACGCAAAACATGTCTAGGGGTAAACACCACGCCTCTATCAAGGTCTGAGTCGTCGCACAGCGACGAATGTGACACCGCACAACGACCGTCGAGGTCGCTATGATCGCTGCTCCGTCGCTGCTTAAAATTACATGTTTGACAGCTAACTAGCGATCATGTAAGGTCGCTATTACGTCACAGGAAATGGTGACGTAACAGTGACGTCGTTGTCGTTGTGTTAACCCAGCTTAAGTGTTGGAGTTCATATTATTACATTATTATTATTATTTTGATCACTTTTTGTTTAATTTTGTGGGAAGTGCATCACCAAAAATCATCACCATACAGTTTAAACTATTTTATATTTATATTGTGATAGATCAGATGTTTACAAATGTGGCAATACCAAATATTTTTTTTTTTAACTGAGAAAAAGGTTGTGATTAAAATTTTAATATTTTTTAAAAACATTTTTCTTTTAGTCCCCGTTGGAAACTTGAACCTGCGATCATCTGATTGCTGGCTGTATATACTGCAATAGAACTATAGCCATTCATTGGGACAATGAGATAACAATACTGCTGCAATGCTTTAAGCTTTAACGACTTAACACATCCAATTTTTGTTTTTGCAATTTTTTCCCCTTTATTTGTTACTATTAGAATACATAACCTATTCCCATGGCTTTGATTAGCATTTGGATTATGCCATAATTTATGCTTAGCATTCTAAATTCCATTTATATTATTTCCTTATTCTCTTTATCAAAAAACTTGCAACAATAAAATGTCATATGAAGAAACCTCTGATGTATTTATTACCGAAGACTATAACAGCAGTGACCTACCATGATTTATATGGTAGTAATAGAAGTTTTCACATATCTATCAACGCAGGAACAAAATATTACAGTACATGTAGTATGCATAATTGTGCCACAGGTCACCCACTGCGCACGTCCTTGACAACCTACAGACTATACTGTATGTCCGTTTCTGTCACACACTGGATCTTCACTAACTTTTTAGAAGGCAACCATCTCTTTTCCTAAGCGGTAATCCCTCCCATTGTGGCCTAGTCACAACACTTGACTACCTCCTGCCCTACAATCCGACCACTACATACAGTTAGGTCCAGAAATATTTGGACAGTGACACAATTTTCGCGAGTTGGGCTCTGCATGCCACCACATTGGATTTGAAATGAAACCTCTACAACAGAATTCAAGTGCAGATTGTAACGTTTAATTTGAAGGTTTGAACAAAAATATCTGATAGAAATTGTAGGAATTGTACACATTTCTTTACAAACACTCCACATTTTAGGAGGTCAAAAGTAATTGGACAAATAAACCAAACCCAAACAAAATATTTTTATTTTCAATATTTTGTTGCGAATCCTTTGGAGGCAATCACTGCCTTAAGTCTGGAACCCATGGACATCACCAAACGCTGGGTTTCCTCCTCCTTAATGCTTTTCCAGGCCTTTACAGCCGCAGCCTTCAGGTCTTGCTTGTTTGTGGGTCTTTCCGTCTTAAGTCTGGATTTGAGCAAGTGAAATGCATGCTCAATTGGGTTAAGATCTGGTGATTGACTTGGCCATTGCAGAATGTTCAACTTTTTTGCACTCATGAACTCCTGGGTAGCTTTGGCTGTATGCTTGGGCTCATTGTCCATCTGTACTATGAAGCGCCGTCCGATCAACTTTGCGGCATTTGGCTGAATCTGGGCTGAAAGTATATCCCGGTACACTTCAGAATTCATCCGGCTACACTTGTCTGCTGTTATGTCATCAGTAAACACAAGTGACCCAGTGCCATTGAAAGCCATGCATGCCCATGCCATCACGTTGCCTCCACCATGTTTTACAGAGGATGTGGTGTGCCTTGGATCATGTGCCGTTCCCTTTCTTCTCCAAACTTTTCTCTTCCCATCATTCTGGTACAGGTTGATCTTTGTCTCATCTGTCCATAGAATACTTTTCCAGAACTGAGCTGGCTTCATGAGGTGTTTTTCAGCAAATTTAACTCTGGCCTGTCTATTTCTGGAATTGATGAATGGTTTGCATCTAGATGTGAACCCTTTGTATTTACTTTCATGGAGTCTTCTCTTTACTGTTGACTTAGAGACAGATACACCTACTTCACTGAGAGTGTTCTGGACTTCAGTTGATGTTGTGAACGGGTTCTTCTTCACAAAAGAAAGTATGCGGCGATCATCCACCACTGTTGTCATCCGTGGACGCCCAGGCCTTTTTGAGTTCCCAAGCTCACCAGTCAATTCCTTTTTTCTCAGAATGTACCCGACTGTTGATTTTGCTACTCCAAGCATGTCTGCTATCTCTCTGATGGATTTTTTCTTTTTTTTTCAGCCTCAGGATGTTCTGCTTCACCTCAATTGAGACTTCCTTAGACCGCATGTTGTCTGGTCACAGCAACAGCTTCCAAATGCAAAACCACACACCTGTAATCAACCCCAGACCTTTTAACTACTTCATTGATTACAGGTTAACGAGGGAGACGCCTTCAGAGTTAATTGCAGTCCTTAGAGTCCCTTGTCCAATTACTTTTGGTCCCTTGAAAAAGAGGAGGCTATGCATTACAGAGCTATGATTCCTAAACCCTTTCTCCGATTTGGATATGAAAACTCTCATATTGCAGCTGGGAGTGTGCACTTTCAGCTCATATTATATATATAATTGTATTTCTGAACATGTTTTTGTAAACAGCTAAAATAACAAAACTTGTGTCACTGTCCAAATATTTCTGGACCTAACTGTATAAAAGTTTTATACATTACATATTACATCACAATCCACATAGCACATTATTTACAAAAGATGCAGAACACAATTCACATTACACTACATGACCATATAGTAGGCAATTGGTGTCTTCAGGGAAAGGAACGCAACCAGTCCATCTCCTTAAAACAGCATATTACCACCTTATAGTAACTGAATAATACCACCATACTAATCATTACCACAAACAATAGAATTAACATTAATATTACCACCAGTGACATTATACACAGGACCTCTGTAGAGACAATAATTGTATATAGTACACGTAAATCCTTTTAACCCTAGAACGCGCAACCATAGAAATCTACCATAAAAAACAAGTAACCTAGCAGGCCTGCGAGGCCAATGGTATGCGTTCTAGGGTTAATAATCTCATCCATCTTGACCTCTTTGTTTAATAACGCTCCCTTCCTATAAAAATGTTTTCCATTCTGGCAACTTCCTGTAATAAAATCCCCTAATCCTGTAATAATGTCCTCAGGGCCGCCACTAGGAATTCCAGGGCACCATACTGGCAAAATTTCGGGGCCCCCTTCAGGCTCCAGCCCAGCTCCGCCTCCACCTCACGAATCTTCCATAGTCCCACCGACACTCTTGGAAAAACTTCACTTCTGCACTACAGCCTCACCAATCACACATTAACCCTTCACATTGAACACCGTATCACACACACCGCCATCAGATTTTGTTTTGCCCATAAGATTTTTTAAGCCTGCCACCGCAACAAGGTAGACTCTTTTGGCAGGGCCTTACGCTACCTAACTTTTTTTTTCTTTTTAAATCTAACTTTTTTTGGTATATATTTATTTTTGGTATATCTATTTTTTTTCTTTAAGGAAATGTGTCACATACAGTTTTTAAAGTAATTGAAACCAAGTTGTGATAATACATACTTGTGGATTTAGACCTAACAACCCCTTCAAAGGGAATCTGTCACCAAGTTTTTAACACCTAATCTGAGCGCAGCATAACATAGGGGAAGAATTCCTGATTATAGTGATTGTCACTTATTGGGCTGCATAGTGTTGTTTTTATATCATCACTCATTAATCAGCAGGAGATTATCATTACAGGACTACTTGGCATGCTGCAGGTAGTCCAGCATATTCATGAGCTTGTATAACTGCTAGACCTGCAGCAGAGAAAACATTGATTTTATCACAATGACAGTAAACAGCCCAGTAAATGATACATCGCTGGAATCAGGGTCTCTGTCTCTACATTATGCTGCTCTCAGATGGGGGAGAAAAAAACCTGACAGATTCACTTTACGGCTCATTCAGCAGTCGGTGAAAACCGGTCTGCACTTGGGCCGCAGTGTATGGACTGGCCATGAGTCTCCTGATCTGACCTCAGCAGCCTCATAGCATATATGAGGATGCAGGTCAGGAGATCGGTGCCTGGCCTGCATGGCGTTTTAAGCTGAGATTTAAACTGATGGTTGATCTTTAGAGTGGAGGAGGGTTGTGAACAAGAAATGCCACATAAGGCAGAATTAGGCCACATGGCCTGTAATCATCCGTTGGGAAAATGATTTTTGCAGGATCCGTTTTCTTTAACATGGGAGTCTATGGAGGACAGATCCGTTAACAGATTTCTATTTATCTTCCATCTGTAATGGATGTGGTAAGAAAAAAACGTTACAGATGCAAGAACAACAGAGGGTAAATAACAACCCGTTAATGCAACCATCCTGCATAGCCTCCACGTAAAAAAAATAACAAAAAAAAACAAAAACAAAATTTATTTTTACAGAAATCAGTTATTTAAAGAAGTGTTTCTCTACAAAGTATAGTGGCCACATAGATTTAAAGCTGATAAAGAAGGTTTTTCCTAAATACCCTCTTTTGACTATTCTGCCTTTGAGCAGCTCTATTGCCATCACGCAACCCCCAGCTCAGTAACCTCTAATGTCCGGTGATCTCACATCAACCTACACACAGCGTACAGCCGTATACACAGACACCTACACACAGCGTACAGCCATATACACATACACAGTCACCTACACACAGCATACAACCATATATACATACACAGACACCTACACACAGCGTACAGCCGTATACAAATACACAGACACCAACACACAGCGTACAGCCGTATACACATACACAGACACCTACACACAGGTGTATACACATACACAGACACCTAAACACAGCGTAAAGCCGTATACACATACATATACACACAGCGTAGAGCCATATATACATACATATACACATACACACAGCGTACAGTCGTATACACATACATGTACACACACCTACACACAGCATACAGCCGTATACACATACGTGTACACAGACACTTACACACAGCATACAGCCATATACACATACACCTACACACAGAGTACAGCCGTATACACGTACATGTACACAGACACGTACACACAGGGTAATGCCGTATACACAGACACCTACACACAGGGTACAGCCGTATACACATACACAGAAACCTACACACAGGGTACAGCCATATACACATACACAGACACCTACACACAGCGTACAGCCGTATACACATACATGTACACAGACACCTACACACAGCATACAGCCTTATACACACAGACACCTACACACAGCGTACAGCTGTATACACACACATGTACACAGACACATTCACAGATATAGTCACATAGAAGCATATACATATTTGAAAACATTCACATAGAAATAAGCATGCACAAAGAGAGACACAATCCTATACACTCAGACACACACACATACATACTGGGGAGATTTTACTTTTGATGAATGGGGGACACTTCTCTCCTCTTCTTATCTCCCGTGCAGCCCACAGACTTGTTTGATGGTAAATCCCAGTGTACTAAAGGACCTGTGGTGACGTCATGCCCATGTGATCAGAAGGGGCGGGGCCTCAGCCAACGCAGCTGATACCAAAAAGAAACTCCACGTGGTCCTGGAGTTGTTTATAATAGAAGCAGGGGTCTGAGGTAAGACCCCCAAATGAGGGGGGATGCAGGGGGAGAGAGGGGGAAAGCCTGCATGATTATAGTGGACGGGAGGAAACATGGCCATGCCCACTAACCAAGCCGGTCACGCCCACTACACAAACAGGTCATTCTAGCCACTGGGATATAGCTGCAACCCTGTCTGATGCTTTTCTTCAGCGGCACAGAGGCAGCGCGCGCTGCATGACGTCATTATAACACACATGGCCGCGCACAGTGAACTGCGCGTGGCCGTTTCCCCTGTAGTATAATGAGGCCGCCAGCACTGTGTGCGCCTGTAATATGTCAGTGTGTCGGCCCGGCCACATCACAGTACAGGAGACATGACTGCTCGCAGTTTACTGTGTGCGGCCATGTGTGTTATAAATGACATTATGCAGCAGGCAGCCGGCCTTGTACAACAGCAGGGAGAGCAGCCCGGAGCCCAGCCCTCCCCTGACTGCGTGGCCGACCCTGCGAAATGTAGTGGAAACATCCCCGCCTCCTGCCCCTGTGACCTGGTGAGCAGAGCAGTAAAAGGGGAGGGGCCCGGGCTATCAGTGGCCTTCCTCCTGACTGCTGCTCCCTGGGCCCGGTACAGGAGTCACAGTAGTAATGCACTGATGGACACCCATAAGTATTACTCCATAATGATAGCCAGTATACTTCTCTTCCACTTTCCCCTTAGGCAAAGCTTAAAGGAGACTATAAATGTAAACAGATTGTTAAATGCGATGAAATATGAGGAATATGGTTGGGAAGTAATTTGAGATTTCAAAATGGTTTCATTCTTGATGGGTCTTTAAGGAGGCTATACTAAGCTTCCATGCTTTGTCTGTCTTTGGGATAGCAGCGACGCTACCATAGACAATATTGACCTGAATGTACTGAGTTTCTATGGGAACTAACATTAAATGGGAGCCACTTATAGACCCTCGAAAGGTACTAATGCCACCTTTCCCCATCAAACTAGGCCTCATGAATCAATTTGTCACAGCTTTGGATAAGGAATCAGTGCCATTAAAGTATCTACAAGATCTCTTACAAAAGCTTTCAGAAGCAAAAGTTAAAGCTGGCGTTTTATGTTGGCCCTCAAATCAAGAAAGTTATGGAGTGTCCAGAGTTTCTCCTCAAAAGAAAAGAGAAAGAAGCATGGATCAGTTTTGTTAATGTAGTTGCAGTCTTCCTTTGGAAATCATAAAGCTGAAAACTATGTTGCATTGGTTGAGACTGGTGAAGCAAAATGAGCTGCACAAGGTCTCAAAGTCCATACCCTTGATGCCCATCATTAGGCCCCGTTACACGCAACGACGGATCTAACGATATATCGCTGGGGTCACGGATTCCGTGACACACCTCCGGCATCGTTAGCAACGTCGTTGCATGTGACAGCAAGGAACGACTGTTAACGATGGAAAATACTCACCTTATCGTCCATCGTTGACACGTCGTTCCTTTTTAAAAAATCATTGATTGTTGAGCACGCAGGTTGTTCGTCATTCCCGAGGCAGCACACATCGCTTTGTGTGACACCTCGGGAACGACGAACTACAGCTCACCTGTGGCCACCGGCAATGTGGAAGGAAGGAGATGGGTGAGATGTTACGTCCCGCTCATCTCCGCCCCTCCGCTTCTATTGGGCGGCCGCTTAGTGACGCCACTGTGACGCCGCATGAACCCCCTTAGAAAGGAGGCGGTTCGCCGGCAACAGCGACGTCGCTAGGCAGGTAAGTACGTGTGACGGCTCCAAACGATTTTGTGCGCCACGGGCAGCGATTTGCCCGTCACGCACAAACAACGGGGGCGGGTGCTTTCACCAGTGATATCGCTGCGTGTAACACCCCCTTTAGACTCAAACTGAAGATGGATTCTGAGGAGCAAGGAGAGCGCTTCCATCAAGATAGCAAATTTCAAAATATAGATGTCAGGGAAACTACAAGGAAAACCTGATGGGAGACTACATTTGGGGATTAATGCGTCAAAGTGATATGACATACCCTCACAAAAGTAAACATTTCTAGGTTCCTTTTCATCAATTTGTAGTATTTTGATTAAAATATGCTAATAATTTGAAATATATTGTATTACGTTTTCATTATGAACTTAAACCCAAACATTTGGAATTTTTCTTAAAATGGTATTCAAATTTCAACTTTTCTGTGGCCGGACAGCAAAATCAAAGTTTTTGCAGGCTAATAAATTCCATGTTTTTATGATATAACCCACTAAGAAATTACATTTATTCCCTGGGAACAAAAATCATGTTACATAGTGTTATTAATGTATGAGGCCACATTGGGGGCATTGGTATGTGTCCCCATACATTAATAAAGTTCCCCCATATACTATAATGTCCCCAATTCTGACCCCCATAAAGTATTCTGCCCTTCCTTTGTGGTGCCAATATAGTATAATATTCTCCACTGTGCCCCTCATACAGTTGTCACATTTAGTTTTGTCCTAACTTTGCTGACCATCATGACCTCATCAGGATCTGTCCACATTGCAGATTCTGACGCTCTGCTCGATGGTTTCCCTAGTGTTTCTCATCAACGCAACCAGACTCAGGCACACTCAAACTAGCAAGAGTTAACTTCTACTAGCCTGCTTGTTCGGCTTCTTTGATCACATGTTATGAAGAAGCCAATCACATCTGCTCCTTTCATATTTAAGCTGGATGAAATCTACCTATGCGAGCTATATGTTGGTTTGTGTGTTTTGGTATCCCAGATTATCTGGAAAGTGTTGCTTTTTGCCTGTAATGGTTGTGGACTTTACCCATCATCTTGCTGTTCCCTCCCTACTCTTGTTTTCCTCCTTAACTTTTATTGTCTTATACCTGTGTGAGCATGTGCTGTGTGACAGAGTTTTGGTTTCCCCTGTCTGTTTATTTTTTGTGGGTTTAATCCTGGTCCCCCCTGGATGAGGGGCAGGGAGTATCAGATCAAGACTGCTGAGGAGCAGGGCCAGGAAGGGGACTCAGGCATCCCCACCTTTTGGGGTATCTCTGATACTAGTGATAGCATAGGGGTCACTTTAAGAGCCCTGGTTTCTTGCTATCACCATAGTCATTGTGACAACAGTATATTGTCCTGTTCTGTGGCTCCTATGTAACATAATGTCCCTTTCTCTGGCCCCCATATGGTGTAATGTCCCACTCTTTGGCCAACATGTGAAGGATGCACATCCAGCTGAAATTAGTGGTGGCAATGGGTCCCCCTCCGCCTCTGGCTGGTCTTGTTTTAACTGTTGTAGCAAGAAGAGAATGGCACTTCCTATATATGCGTCTAGGAGATATTGGGGTGCACTTCAGGTTCCAAAGCCAAACAGTGAGAAGTATACAAGGCACTCCCAAGATGATTTGAAGAAATATTTACTCATGTGCGTAACAAAAACGTTTTTCAGTCCTATGTGGACCTTCCTCAGTAGCACATAATGGCAGCCCCCGTACAGCGGTGGATTCCGCGTCTGACAGCCCACACAGCATTTTCCCTCATATATGTGCTACTGAGGAAGGTCCACATAGGACCAAAAACGTTTTTGTTACACACATGAATAAATATTTCTTCAAATCATCTTGGGAGTGCCTTGTTTTAACTGTTGTGACCATAATGCGCCAGTTCAGGGGTCCGCTTAGAACCCATGGCCCCCCAAGGATCCCCTGGTCCTCTGTTAGCTTTTCAGAGCCTGCTGAGGACTATAACTATTTTCTGATTATGTATTTTGATTGATGAGTCATTACATAACATTTGGAAATTAATTACTTTATGAAAAGGCAATCAATAAAATATTAGTTCAGGGAGTTATATACTGTTTGATTATATAAGAGCTGCAAGCTTATGCTGCAGGATGGGTCTATATTGAGCAGCAAACAGCAGATGGTGCTAGTGTGACGCCCTGGACTAGCCAGGTAGTCACATACATACCAACATACACACCCCCCCGCCCTAGACAGTTACAACAGTCAACCAAAAACCCTTGTTGCCTCCCTCCAGAGTCTGATGTCCACACCAGGTGGGGCGGAGCCAGGCGGTTGGCCCCACCCACCGAGGAGTTCACAGGCCTGGAGGCGGGAAAAGCAGTCAGTCTAGGTTGGAGGTGAAAGTGTGAGGAGTAGAAACTGCAAGTGTCTGGGTCGGAGCCCAGGCACCGACAGCAAGGTTGGCAGATGGTGATGGCCGTCTGCAGGAGGTAGTGGAACTCTGCAGAGCCGTAGGGACCGGGGTCGGGCGTTGGCCCACCGGTACTGAACCGGGGAGCGGAGTGAAGCAAAGCACACAGGCAAGGCCATCGGACCCCGACCAGACTTGGAGCCGCCGACAATAGTCAAATCCGAGTGTGACAGGAACCCCAGTGGTTTCCCAACAACCAAGACCCGACAGAAGGCAACAGTCCACACCGAGAGGATATACAGCCACCGCCACAGGCTAGAGATCCAAGGGCCAGCGCCTGCGGGCAAAACGGGCTCCTACGGCACCTATACACCGGGGAGCGGACTACCGGTGGGCAACCACAGGAGTCAAAACATTCTAAAAGGTGCAGGGAAAGACAGCCACCATCAGCCGTCCGGGGAGAGCACAACAACACTGCAGCCGGCTGCGGAACCTGTCCATCCGGCCGTTTTGGTTTACTAGAGACTCTGTCATTGATTGTCTGACTGAGTACACCAGTGCCGTCCGGCACCGCGTCGCGCTGTCCCTGCAACCCTGCACCCCAGCCATCCAGCCTCCCCGTTGCACCACTGGGCCCCGGGATCACCAACCCCCTACCCCCTAGGGGACAACATGCTCGCTGCTCCCTACCATCTCTCCTGGGATCCCCGTCACAAGCAGCGGTGGTGCCATCATCACCACATCCCGTGGGTGGCGTCACGAACTCTCTCCCCAAACAAACCATCCCTTTTCACTAACGGGTGAGGAGCACTGCTCGAGTCCCCGGGTCCGGCCCACCGCTCGAGCCACCGAACAGCAGCAACAGAAGTCCCGGACCCGAGCGTGGCGAGCGCATCCCCTCCGCCTGTGACAACTTGGCATCACGAACAGGATAGAACCGATCTACCTGCCGGTAGAAGTGCGCCTTGCAGTCCCCGCCGGCGGTGCCCGGCCGAAAAATTTGAAGCGCCACCATCTTTGGCACGAAGATTTCCCGCTCAAGCGTCTTCCCTGAGCAGGGAAGGCGCGAAAAGCGAAGCCCCGCCCCCAAAGAGGAAGTGCTAGAAAGATCCAAGGGGGGACGGGAAAAAGATGTCTGCGCCCGACGGAGCCATTGGAGGAGTGGCGGTCGCAGCCGCAGCAGCTCCTGCAAATGGAAACGGGGTAGCCCGTGCTCATGGCTGCAAGAGCGGGGGAGGCTGCAGGTCCAGCTGTCGCCCAGGTAATGCCGTTCTCCCTACCCTATGTGCCCGGTGCTACCTGGCTGCCACAGTACGATGGGTAGCCTGATGCTTTGCAGGTGTTCCGAAAAAAAGATTAGCTCGGTCCTCGATTTATATCCCTTGACTGACAGGCAACGGGCAGTGGTAGTGCTAGGGCAGCTAACCGGCGCGGCTGAGCAAGAGAAAGAGACCTGGACCGACGCGGACCAGGCCTCAGTGACTACCATTTTTGAGAAACTCCAAATCGCTTTTAAGACCCGCACGGAAGCGGAATTGCGGATGCAGTTTTATCAGTGTCGACAGCGGCCTGCGGATAATATAAGAGACTATGCCCTGCGCCTGCAAACAGCCCTCCATACGCTGAAGCGGGGGGACACTATTAACGATGCGGACAGCAATAAGATGCTAGTGGAACAATTCCTGCAAGGGCTGGGGTCTGCGGAAGACCGCAAGCAGCTACGGCTGTGGGCCCTGGAACACCCCATACTTTGCAGTATTGAAGGAGCGGGCCATCAAGGCCCTGCAAGCCCCGACGCCAGACGCTCCTGAGGTGGCCCCATGGCCGGCTGAAACGGCTCCTATCACAGTGGCACCTCCTCTCCCGGCTCTACCGGGCCCCCCTGCAGCGCCCGTCGGGATGATGGAGGAGCTAGCCGCCCAGGTCCGCCGCATGGATAAAGACCTAGCCAAGATCCTCGCCGCACTCCAGCTTCCGACGAGAGTCAAGCCCCCAGGGAGGATCCAGCTTGCCGACAGCCCGGAGGACGTCCCCTGGATGCAGCGGAGAAGGACCAATGACTCACAGTATGGGCCTCCTATTTGTTACAGGTGCAGCAAGCCTGGCCACTACTCTAGGCGATGCCCGTTAAACGAGCAACCCCTGTGGCCAAGGGCCAATCCTCAGGAGTAGACACCAATGGCCCCCCCGACTGGTGAGACCGGTATGTCGGAGCTCGCCCCATCATCCTTCTGGCAGTGGACGGCATCCTGCTTATGGCCCTATTGGACACAGGATCACAGGTAACCACTATACCATATACACTGTACCAGCAGTATTGAGGTACTGATGAACTTGCCCCCTCTAATGATAGCCTGACCCTTGTCGCGGCCAATGGACTCCCTCTAACCCAAGTGGGATACAAACAAGTGACCCTGACCGTGGGACGTGCGGAGTTAAAGAACCAAGGGATGATTGTGGTGATGAATGAACCCAGTGACCATAACCCAAAAGTAATCCTAGGGACCAATGTGATGGAGCATTGTATGAGTGAGGTGCTGAGTCTGTTGCAGCAGTTGGCCACCACAGCAGGAGGAGGCCGACAGAGGGCTGTGCAGCGTGAGATCTGGGCCCTCCGATATCGGCAACAAGTGAATTCAACTGGTGGAGAGATTGATGGAGTAAGGGTGATGGATGTGGCCCCCTTGGTAGTGCCACCCCGAAGCAAGATGATGATTTGGTGCAAGGCAGCAGTAGGCCCCCAGGGGCGCGACTACCCGCCGATGGTGGAACCCACGCCTTCTGAACACTGGCCCACGGTGATGGCGGCCAGAGGGGTGGTTGACGTCAAAAAGGGGAGAGTGCCTGTAAGAGTGCTGAATTGTGGAGAGGAGGAAGTTAGGCTTCCCCGTTACGCTACCCTTGCCAAGTTGCTTACCCTAGACCCTCACACCATTCTTGAAGCCGCCCCTCCTACCTCAGCATCGCCTGCCAGTGACCATATACCCCCAGAACAGCTAGGGGAGTGGTGCCAGGAACTACACGTAGGCACTGAAACCATACCAACGCATCACAAAGAGGGGGTATACAGGGTAGTGCAATAGTATGAACAGGTTTTCAGCAAGCACTCATTAGATTTCGGGAGGATTAAAGGGGTTCAACACCATATCCCTACAGGCATACATCCACTCATCACAGAAAGATATAGGCCCATCCCGCCAGCACATTATCAATGCGCCAAAGACATGTTGAGGAACATGAAGGAGGCAGGGGTCATTCGGGATAGTTGTAGTCCCTGGGCAGCCCCACTGGTGCTGGTGAAGAAGAAGGATGGCACCATGAGATTGTGTGTGGATTACCGGAAGATCAACCAGATAACGCATAAAGATGCCCATCCTCTCCCCCGTATCGAAGAGTCGCTAGCTGCGCTGAGAACTGCTAACTTCTTCTCTACCCTTGACCTTACCAGTGGATACTTGCAGGTGGCGGTCGCACCAGAGAACCGTGAGAAGACTGCATTCGCCACTCCCATGGGACTCTGAGAGTTTAACAGCATGCTGTTCGGGCTGTGCAATGCCCCTGGAACCTTCCAATGGCTCATGATGTGTTGCCTAGGACATCTCAATTTCGAAACTGTCCTACTGTGTCTAGATAATGTGATTGTATACTCCTAGACGTACGAGGCCCACCTGGAACACCTAGCTGAAGTGTTCGCGTCCCTGGCCAAGTATCGGATGAAACTGAAGCCCTCCAAGTGCCACCTACTGAAGCCTAGGGTACAGTACCTCGGACACGTGGGGAGCACAGAAGGTGTCGCCCCGGATCCCAAGAAGATTACTGCTATCCAGGACTGGCCGAGACCGACCACAGTGAGAGAGGTAAGACAGTTCCTGGGCCTGGTGGGCTACTACCGTCGCTTCATCAAGGGGTACACAAAGATGGCCGTCCCCATGCAAGACCTCCTCGTGGGACAGACCAGGGGTGGCAGGTCCCCCGGATCTCCGTTTGTGTGGGAGAAGAAGCATGAGGAGTCCTTTCACCAGCTGAAGACGGCCTTGATGGGAGAGGAGATCCTGGCGTGCCCCGACTACGGCCTCCCGTTCGTCCTCTACACCGATGCCAGCAATGTGGGCTTGGGAGCAGTCCTGTCCCAGGTCCAGGACGGGCGAGAAAAGGTGATCGCCTATGTCAGCAGAAAACTCCGGCCCACAGAAAGGAACCCCGAAAATTACAGCTCCTTCAAGCTTGAGTTCCTGGCTCTGGTGTGGGCAATCACCGAGAGGTTCCGACATTACCTCGCAGCGGCAAAATTCACGGCTTACACGGACAATAATCCGTTGACCCATCTGGACACAGCCAAACTGGGTGCTCTGGAACAGCGGTGGGTGGCCAGGCTGTCTAATTATGACTTCACAATCAAATACAGAGCCGGTCACAAGAATACCAATGCGGATGCGTTATCCCGGATGCCCCACCTGCCGGATGGGGGGTCGGAAGACGATGACCTCGAAGAAATTGAGTTGCCCGCGTTCCTTCGGCCACCAGTCGAAAAATTACATGTCAAACAACAACAGGCGAACCTGGACCCGCTACCCAGTCAGGGATGGCAAGAAGCCCAAGACCAAGCGCCTGCTGTCCAATTGGTCAAGACCATGATTAAGCAAAGCTCCTCCGGAATGGATCCAGCAGCGCCCCCTGAGGCCCAGCGGCTGTGGAAAGAATGAGCCCGGCTGTACCTGCACGAGGGGAAGCTGTATCGAGGGCTGATCAACCCAAAGACTCACGAGAAGGTTCGTCAGCTGGTGGTCCCTCAGGCTAGCATGCCCAAAGTCCTACGGGCATATCACGATGGCGCCGAGCATTTCAGCTGGAAAAAGCTGGAGATGTTGCTGAAAGAGCGGTTCTATTGGAGTGGGATGCGAGAATCTGTGGAGGCTTGGTGCCGAGAGTGCGGCCCCTGTGCGCTGATAAGAAAGGATGAAGTCAGGCAAAGAGCCCCCTCTACAGCCGATCGTCACCCATCAACCGCTGGAGTTGGTTGCCTTGGACCACGTCAAGCTCACACCCAGCCGGAATGGATATACCTATGCCTTGACCATTGTGGACCACTACTCCAGATTCATGGTGGTTGTTCCAGTCAAAGATTTGACCGGCCGTACCGCATTCCAGGCCTACTTCTGTCGACCACATGGATACCCGGAGAGGGTGCTTACAGACCAGGGTTCAGCCTTTGAAGCAGAGGTGTTTCAAGAATTCTGCCAATTGTACGGTTGTAAGAAGATCAGGACCACGCCATACCATGCCCAAACTAATGGGATGTGTGAGAAGATGAACCACCTGGTCCTGGATCTCTTCAAGGTGATACCGTTGGAGGAGCGGAACCTGTGGCCAGAAAAGCTGCCTGACCTGATAGACATGTACAATAATATCCCTAGTAGTTCTACCAAATGCACCCAGGCGTATCTGATGAGAGCCCGAGCAGGCCGGCTGCCGGTAGACTTAGAAATGGACTTGGAAGCTCCAGAGGCTCTTCCTTCAACTGCTGGCTGGGCACCCGGCGACAAATCCAATACCGACAGGTCCAGGAGTACGTGGAGAAGAATCTCGGTCGGAGCCGAGAGAAACAAGCACAACGCTTCAACAAACGAGCATCAGCCGTCCCCTTTGAGCCGGGAGATGTAGTGCTGAAGCGGAAAAGAAGGACCCATAAGCTTGATGACCAATGGGAAAAGACCTCGTATGTCATACAGCCCACCGAATGGGAGAATGAGAAGGCTTAGCTGATCAGTCGCGACCAGGGGAGGACCGCCACCTACAGTTTCCAGGGACCACCTGAAGAAATGCCCTCACCCATTGAGAGTGACAAAGGAGTTTCCGGTGCCCATGCCGAGCGGGGAGAAGGAGGTGATCCACACAGTGATGGGTGATTTCCAGCAGACTGGCCTATGCAAAACGGTGCGGTGATTGTCCTGGTGATAATGTTCCCACAACACGTGGAAGAAATGGAGACGGAAACACCCGCCAGTGAGCCACTCGAACAAGCACCCAGGGATGCACCTATACCCCCTCCCCTTGGGTCTCCACTTGCCATACCTGCCATAAGGGAAGAGGAAACGGTCGTCTCCTCTATCCCCTTGTCCGCTACTAGCGACCCTGTCCTCCGAAGGTCCACACGCCCTAACCTAGGTAGGCCCCCGCTTAGGTATAGGGAAACTACCATCTAGGGGCGCAGTATGTTAATTGTGTAAATAGCTGAATGAATGAACGTAAATCAATCCGACGTCTCACCTGATCAGCAACCAGTTGATTATCCTGGTCATTGCCGGTAAGTTGTCCCTGGAGGGACTCTATGTGTTTTACCGCCCACATGAGAAACTGCTCATGAACATGGCCGAGAACTGGCAGGCCACCCACGAACTTGTGGGTTTGTAAATTATTAGTGGGCCGGTTTCAGTTCCGTGCCTCCGGAGAGGCAGATTGGAGGAAGGGCCCACAGCAGAGGAGGCTGGGGCCCGGCCACCACCAGGAACGGTGGCCATCCTCCATCCCCTGAAGTGACAGCCGGGTGTGGAGACACCGTACCCGTTCCCGCTCGGGTAACCTGGACCAGGACTGGGGAAGAGGGGTGCTGCCCGTTTCTTAGGGGCAGCATCAAGGGCTAGGTTGCTTGGGTGGGGGAGCGGATGACCATGAACCCGTCTGTTTTAATAAAAATGTTTACCGTTTGCAACGTTAAAGTACTGTGCCTCCCGTAAGGGAAGAAGTAAAACATACTTATGTTGAATGTTTATATGTTAATTTATCTTTTGCAGAAACAAAAATAAAACCGGTGATAGACGGGCAGCCCGCAGACGGTCTGCATTTTACCAAGGGGGAGTGTGACGCCCTGGACTAGCCAGGTAGTCACATACATACCAACATACACACACCCCCACCCTAGACAGTTACAACAGTCAACCAAAAACCCTTGTTGCCTCCCTCCAGAGTCTGATGTCCACACCAGGTGGGGCGGAGCCAGGCGGTTGGCCCCACCCACCAAGGAGTTCACAGGCCTGGAGGCGGGAAAAGCAGTCAGTCTAGTTTGGAGGTGAAAGTGTGAGGAGTAGAAACTGCAAGTGTCTGGGTCGGAGCCCAGGCACCGACAGCAAGGTTGGCAGACGGTGATGGCCGTCTGCAGGAGGTAGTGGAACTCTGCAGAGCCGTAGGGACCGGGGTCGGGTGTTGGCCCACCGGTACCGAACCGGGGAGCGGAGTGAAGCTAAGCACACAGGCAGGGCCATCGGACCCCCACCAGGCTTGGAGCCACCGACAATAGTCAAATCCGAGTGTGACAGGAACCCCAGGGGTTTCCCAACAACCAAGACCTGACAGAAGGCAACAGTCCACACCGAGAGGATATACAGCCACCGCCACAGGCTAGAGATCCAAGGGCCAGCGCCTGCGGGCAAAACGGGCTCCTACGACACCTATACGCTGGGGAGCGGACTACCGGTGGGCAACCACAGGAGTCAGAACATTCTAAAAGGTGCAGGGAAAGACAGCCACCATCAGCCGTCCGGGGAGAGCACAACAACACTGCAGCCGGCTGCGGGACCAGTCTGTCGCGGGTGGGGAGGACGCCGCCGCTGCTGCTGGTCGCTCGCTAACGCTCGGGTCTGGCGCTGCTGCGGCTGCTCAGTGGCTCGAGCGGTGGGCCGGATCCGGGGACTCGAGCGGCGCTCCTCGCCCGTGAGTGAAAGGGGTGGTTGGTTTGGGGGATTTAGTCCGTGACGCCACCCACGGGTTGTGGTGAAGATGGGCACCACCGCTGCTGGTGACGGGGATCCCAGGAGCGATGGTATGGAGCAGCTGGGATACTCACTCAGCAAGAGATGCACAAAGTCCTCGGTAAACCAAACAGCTGGATGGACGGGTCCCACAGCCAGCTGCAGTGTCTCTCCCCGGACAGGTGATGGCAGCTGTCTTTCCCTGCACTTTGATGTACTTGTTTGACTACGATGGATCCCCAACGGTAGTCTGCTCCCCAGTGTATGGATGCCGGAGGAGCCCGTTTGCCCGCAGGCACTGGCCCTTGGGTCTCTAGCCTTAGGCGGTAGCTTTATACCCTCACGGTGTGGGCGGTTGCCTTCTATCGAGTCTTTGGCTGTTAGGGAACCCCTGGGGTTCCGGTCACACTTGAATTTGACTATTGTCGGCGACTCCAAGCCTGGTCGGGGTCCGATGGCCCTGCCTGTGTGTGCTGTCTTCACTTCGCTCCCCGGTTGGTACCGGCGGGCCAACGCCCGACCCCGGTCCCACGGTTCTGCGTTGCTTCACCACTCCTGCAGACGGCCACCACCGTCTGCCAACCTTGCTGTCAGTGCCTGGGCCACAAACCCAGACACCCAAGTGTTTACTACTCACATCTCAACCTCCAAATTCGTTTTCCTCCACTCCACTGTCACTTTTCCCGCCTCCAGGCCTGTGAACTCCCCAGTGGGTGGGGCCAACCTCTTGGCTCCGCCCCACCTGGTGTGGACATCAGACCCTGGAGGGAGGCAACAAGGGTTTTGTGTTTGGCTAATATTACTGTCTAATGGAGGTGGGGGTGTATGTATGTTACCTGTGACGACCTGGCTATTTCAGGGCGCCACATTCCCCCTTGGTGAAATGCAGACCCTCCGCAGGCTGCCCGTCCAACACCGGTTTTATTTTTTTTTTCACTGTAAAACAACATAAATAACATGTAAACATTTCAAACATAAGCATTTTTGTTAGGACACTTGAACGTTGCACATATAAAACGCATTTTTAATAATGACGGACGGACGGATGTCTTCCGCTCTCCCACCCAAGCAACCTAGCCCTGATGCTGCCCCTAAGAAGTGGGCAGCACCCCTTGACCCCAGTCCAGGTTCAGGCTGCCCGAGCGGGAACGGGTACGGTTACTCGGACCCGGCTGTCACTTCAGGGGACCCCACGTCCAGGGGGACCCCTGACCCCCGGAGGATGGCCACCGGTCCTGGTGGTGGCCGGGCCCCAGCCTGCTCAGCTGCGGGCCCTTCCTCCAATCTGCCTCTCTGGAGGCGGCAACGATTTCCATCCAAACACTTATTTACAAACCCACAAGTTCGTGGGTGGCCTGCCAGTTCTCGGCCATGTCCATGAGTAGTTCCTCATGTAGGTGGTGAAAACACAGAGAGTCCCTCCGGGGACAACTTGCCGGCAACGGCCAGAATAATCACACAGATAATCAGATGAGAAATTCAGTTGATTTTTGTCATTCATTTAAACTGCTGAGGGTCCCAACGGGGGACAACTTGCTTGCAACAGAGGACCGCTGCCACTACTTGAGGTCGTACTCGTCTAGGACCTCTTCCAGCTCAACATCCGGACGGCTTGGTGGAGGAGGAGGGGGCTGGGGCCGCATCTGCTCACCGCGGCTCTTCCTTTGCTTAACGTCCAGGGCGAACCAGCCCCTCTCCCCGCAGTGGCGGGTGTAAGCCACCAGGTCGCCCGCCAATAGATCGCGACCTGGGTGGCCCGTGGGAAGATGTGAGTTGACATCGCGGCGGGCCACAAACACTTCGGCCTCCAGGCCCGGTTCGTATATGAATCCGAACCCCCTCCGCGTGTCAAACTGTCGGACTTGGCCTTCGTACACTGGGCCCCGCACCCGAAAGGTGGCATGACGGAGTGCATCTTTTTCTTTAATCACTCGCACCATTACTTCAGCCCTCTGCTGCTCTCTGGCGGCAATCTCCCGGCCCAACGGGTTTGGTTCCCTGTCCCAATAAGGGGCGTTGGCAGACCCCTGTGCCCGGGTCGGGCCCCGCTGGACCGCGCCCACACCGGCCACTACCGTTACTCTCTCGTGGGGGTCCTGCGGTGACGTGGCCTGTACTGCTGTTGTGCAGTGGCGGCCCGGCACAGCCTCAGCCGAGGCGAGGGATTCGGGGACAGTTGGCCTCACCGGTTGGGCCTTCGGGCCGGCAGTGGCCGGTTTTATCACGGCCGGGCAGACTGCCGGAGCCGGGACGGTCTCGGGTGCGGCCACTTCCGGGGCCGACGGCTTCTCGTCGCGGACGGCTACTTCCCGCGGGGGCCTTCCATGGCAGCGGAAGAGACATAGGCCATTCGCGAACAACGGCCCCCAGGCCGGTCCTCTAGGGCGGACGGGTTGGATTCCGCTACCGGTGTTGGGGGTAGCGGACCGAGCAGAGGGGCAACAGCAACCGGTACGGATGGCGGGGGAGGCAGGAGGGTGAGCGGCGCAGGCCGGGCCCCTCAGTCGCAGCGGCCGCTCCTTCTCGGACACAGGGGCGTGGGTCACTTACCCGCTCCTCCAACTTTGCCTCCACCTCGCGTCTCCGCACGGCCGCCGCCACTTCCTCCATCTCGGCCACCCAGCGCTCTATCAAGAACCGGACCTGGGCTTGAAGGCGGCAGCACAGTTGTGTGGTCCGGGCTTCCACCCACGCCGCTGTTCCTGGCGTGGGCTCTGGGCTTTCCGCGGTGCCGGACGGACGGGACATCGTGCGCAGCAGTGTTCCAGGAACCAAAGGTTTGCAGAGTCCTGGCGTCCCCGCTTTTATAGCCTCGGCTACATCAGGCAGACACACACCCGCCCCCCCTTGGTTCTCTTCAGCAATTCCGTTTGTTGGGGTCAGGGCTTTGCTTTCGCGCCTTCCCTGCTCGGAGAAGAAGCTCGAGCGGGAGATTTTTGCGCCAAGATGGCGGCGCTTCAAAATATTCGTCCGGACGCCGCTGCCAGAGATCACAAGGCGCACTTCTAATGGTAAGTAGATGGGCTCAATCCTGTTCGTGACGCCAAGTTGTCGTGGGCGGGGAGGACGCCGCCGCTGCTGCTGGTAGCTCACTAATACTTGGGTCCGGCGCTGCTGCGGCTGCTCGGTGGCTCGAGCGGTGGGCCGGATCCGGGGACTCAAGCGGCGCTCCTCGCCCATGAGTGAAAGGGGTGGTTGGTTTCGGGGATTTAGTCCGTGACGCCACCCACGGGTTGTGGTGAAGATGGGCACCACCGCTGCTGATGACGGGGATCCCGGAAGCGATGGTATGGAGCAGCTGGGATGTTGTTTTCCCCCTCCGTGGGTAGGGGTCGGTGGTCCCGGGGCCCGGTGGTGTGACGGCGAGGCAGGGTTGGTGAGGTGCAGGGTTGCAGGGACAGCGCGGCGCGGTGCCGGATGGCACGGGTGTACTCACTCAGAAAGAGATGCACAAAGTCCTCGGTAAACCAAACGGCTGGATGGACGGGTCCCGCAGCCGGCTGCAGCGTCTCTCCTCGGACTGGTGATGGCGGCTGTCTTTCCCTGCACCTTGATATACTTGTTTGACTACGATGGATCCCCAACGGTAGTCCGCTCCCCGGTGTATGGATGCCGGGGGAGCCAGTTTGCCCGCAGGCGCTGGCCCTTGGGTCTCTAGCCTTAGGCGGTAGCTGTATACCCTCACGGTGTGGGCGGTTGCCTTCTATCGGGTCTTTGGCTGTTAGGGAACCCCTGGGGTTCCGGTCACACTCGGATTTGACTATTGTCGGCGGCTCCAAGCCTGGTCGGGGTCCGATGGCCCTGCCTGTGTGTGCTGGCTTCACTTCGTTCCCCAACGCCCGACCCCATTCCTACGGTTCCGCATTGCTTCACCACTCCTGCAGACGGCCACCACCGTCTGCCAACCTTGCTGTCAGTGCCTGGGCCCCAAACCCAGTCACCGAAGTGTTTACTCCTCACACTTCAACCTCCAAACTCGTTCTCCTCCACTCCACTGTCACTTTTCCCGCCTCCAGGTCTGTGAACTCCCCGGTGGGTGGGGCCAACCGCTTGGCTCCGCCCCACCTGGTGTGGACATCAGACCCTGGAGGGAGGCAACAAGGGTTTTGTGTTTGGCTAATGTTACTGTCTAATGGGGGTGGGGGTGTATGTATGTTACCTGTGACGACCTGGCTAGTCCAGGGCGCCACACGTCCATCCGGCCGTTTTGGTTTACCAGACTCTGTCATTGATTGTCTGAGTGAGTACACCAGTGCCGTCCGGCACCGCGCTGTCCCTGCAACCCTGCACCCCAGCCATCCAGCCTCCCCGTTACACCACCGGGCCCCGGGATCACCAACCCCCTACCTACGAAGGGGACAACATCCTCGCTGCTCTCTACCATCTCTCCCGGGATCCCCGTCACCAGCAGCGGTGGTGCCATCATCACCACGTCCCGTGGGTGGCGTCACGAACTCTCTCTCCAAACAAACCATCCCTTTTCACTCACGGGTGAGGAGCGCTGCTCGAGTCCCCGGGTCCGGCCCACCGCTCGAGCCACCGAGCAGCAGCAGCAGAAGCCCCGGACCCGAGCAAGGCGAGCGCGTCCCCTCCGCCCGCGACACTATGTTAAATATTACAACTTGTAGTTCCTCGCTATACTCGATTCCATGACATGTCTTGCTTGTCTGTGTCCGTTCTTTCCTGAAGCCTTCGATGATGGTAATGATGAAGATGATGGTTTCTGTATGTTCCAAGTAAAATAGTTTGTTCTTCTACAATGTCTGAGTGTTGAATGGTTCTCCTGATAGCTTAAAACAGCAACATGAATTCATTATAAATTACTCATATGCTAACATCTAGGCTTAATTAATAGTTTATTGCCATGGGGTGTGATGGGATAACTGGGGACCAGGGCTCCTAAATTGGCCCTTAGGCCAGGGGGGGCATAGCCGTCCCTGATCTCAGAGATTAGTCTGATGGTGCCGATGTTTGGACCGCCTTCCTAGCCCTACTCCTGTACAGCTCTGATCTAATACTCCCTCACTCCAGAAGAGGGATGGGACAGGAGTGGTAGAACAGACAGATGTGGACAAACAGGGTAAACCAAAACTCGTTTACTCAGCATGCTCAAACAGAGATATTAGACAACAAGTGATAAGGGGGAAAATAAGAACAGGGAGGAAACAAAGAGACAACAAGAGAACTCCACAACAATTCCACGC
Source organism: Anomaloglossus baeobatrachus (assembly GCF_048569485.1). Lineage (NCBI taxonomy): Eukaryota > Metazoa > Chordata > Amphibia > Anura > Aromobatidae > Anomaloglossus > Anomaloglossus baeobatrachus. The sequence continues at coordinate 434,782,996 of NC_134354.1, forward strand.
ACAGAGCACTATCACCAGCTGAACTGGGATACAGCAGCACATGGACTGGTGTAACATAAGCTATCGTCAGTATGTGAAGACCGATATCTCCATTTTAAAAAGGTTGAGAGTAGCTGTGATAGGTTTCCCACAACATGTGAGCACAGTGGCAAGCAGCAGACCAGTAGAAATTAACTCCTGCCAGCCTGATCACAAATGAAGACAGCTGGTAAACGCCAAAGCCTGCCTCTGTAACTTAGAAACCACAGCGTGGAGTGTTGGAGTCTGTCATTTGAACAGTGTCTGATTCCGCCATGACACCCAGCTAGTTATGAACTAAAACCTGTGTGATATTTATATTATTAACTGATAACAATATATCAAATCTGAGAAATAATTGGAAGCCATTGATTGGAGGGCATATCAGGGGAGATCCTAAATATTTATAAGGCTCCGTGTGCATGTAGGAGGTGGTTGGATTACTCCACTCCTACGATATACATATGTTGTTTAAATGTCTAAGTGCTGCTGCTGGAGAGTGCGGCTGGCGATGAAGCAGAGCTGGAGCAGTGCAGCGGCTGGTGCCCTCTAGTGACAAGCAGTTTTACTGTACTTTATTGTATAATGTATTTTATGTTTAATGTATTTTATGGCATAATCTGTCTAATTCATTAATTGTGAAATATTAAGTAGCTATGTTAGCATGAAGAATTTTAGTATGTGTAATGGGGAAGATACATTGTGGTTGCTGAGGGAACTAGAGCCAGATTGGGAAAAGTGTTAGAGAGTATAGGGTTGGGTAGAGATACAGACCAGGAAGAGGGTCAGCTCTGCCAGGTGTTGCTGAAGCAAGGACGAGCTCTTTATCAGAGTCAGTTGTGGAACCAGGAGGTATCCTCCAATGGTCCGGAGCCTATTGCTCACCTTGTGACGGGTTTAGGAGAGTCCGGGGACTAGTCGAGTGTTGGGACAAGTGTACCGCCGGTGGGCATATATGCAGGTTGAGAGACTAGAAAGCCATCCGAGGTAGTGAACCAGATCAAGAGAAGCCATGGGAACAAGAATCGTGGGAAAATAGGAGTCTAGACTCAGCTACTAGAATGTTAAAATCCAGTGTGAGGGCTAGAACATGGAAAAGTGCCTGAAAGAAAGGTGGTGGCAGAACGGTAAAGTTAGAGAAAGTGGTCATGTCTGACCAGAGAATGAAAGACAAAATGTTTGTTGTGTTGCAAAGAATCTCTCTGTGTGATATGTTTCCCTGTTATGTCTACGACGGTGACAGGCTGTGGGGTGGCGGACGCACCCCATAAGACCCAAGTAAGTGTTTCATTCCCTGGAACACAAACACAAGTGCAGTTTAGTAAATTAGAGCGGAGCCCTGCCGGCCATCCATTGGCACCCCGCTACCGTGTTTTTCCAAAAATAAGACACTGTCTTATATTTATTTTGCCCCCCATAAAAACACTAGGGCTTATTTTTGGAGGAGGTCTTATTCTTGGAGAAACACGGTTGGGGGTAAGTTTACCCCCCAAAAAAGCAGACCCCCCACTTCCCAGGAGACTCATACTCACCAGACCAGGACGTCTGCGTGGTTCCCAGGTCCTCCTGTGATCTCCGGTCGGTGCTGCATGCCGTCCTACCCTGCTGCTAGCTGACATACTGACACACACAGAAGATCCCAGACACACACAGCAGATCACACACACACACACACACACACAGCAGATCACAGATATACACAGCAGATCACACACAGCAGATCGCAGGCACACACAGCCGATCACAGATATACACAGCCGATCACAGATACACACACAGCAGATCGCAGATATACACAGCAGATCACACACAGCAGATCGCAGGCACGCACAGCCATCACAGATACACACATCTGATCGCAGACACACACAGCCGATCACAGATATACACAGCAGATCGCAGGCACGCACAGCCATCACAGATACACACATCCAATCGCAGGCACACACAGCCGATCACAGATACACACATCCGATCACAGGCACACACAGCCGATCACAGATACACACATCCGAACGCAGACACACACAGCCGATCGCAGAAAAACACAGCCGATCGCAGACACACACACACACAGCCAATTGCAGACACACACACACACACACATCACATCACATCCAGCACTTACGGCAGCAGGGAATGAGAGCAAGTCACGTGTCCGGCCGCAGGTCCTGTTCGTCGCGCTGCACCGCACTGCCTCTCAGGATTCTCCCGGCGAGAAGAGATCGGTGTCACTGGATGAGGTGAGTGTGTGTGCGATCCGATGTGTGTGCGATCCGATGTGTGTGCGATTTGATGTTTGTGTGTGTGTGTGATTTGTTGTTTGCGTGTGAGCCGATGTTTGTGTGTGCGATCTGATTATGTGTGCGATCTGACTGTGTGTGCAATCCGATGTTTGTGTGTGAGATCTGGTGTGTGTGTTTGTGTGTGTGTGTGTGTTTGTGTGTGTGAGAGCTGATGTGTGCGGGTGTGTGATCACTGCAGGTCCTGCCGCTCAGTGTCGGGTGAGTGTATTTGCCGGGTGCCGCTGTGTATAATGAAGTGTTCTGCAGTATCTGTATCTTTTTTAGCTGCACGGACACTTCATTATTGATCCGGGACTAGGGCTTATTTTCGGGGGAGGGATTATATTTAAGCCTTTCTTCGAAAATGCTGAAAATCTCTGCTAGGGCTTATTTTTGGGAGAGGTCTTATTTTTGCAAAAACACGGTACATGCACATAGACCTGCATGCTGCTGCATATGTATCCTTTGGGACACTGCGTACCACAATACAATTCTCAGTTGGTTACTGAATGCATAAAGCTAGTTTCTCTAGGAAGCAATGCTGACAAATGGCATTAGTTGAATCAGGCTATGATTTTTTTTCTCTCTCAGCTTTGATGGACTCCCCAAAATACCACACTACACATAAATAACTGCGTCCCAATATGTCCCATGGTTTTCAATGGTGTTTAATATCTAAATATTTCATTACTGAAGAATGAGATGGCTATTATGACATCTTCCCCTGGCAGGTCTCTGAGGACACAGTGTACTTTTAAACTTTTAGCTTCCTATTGTTAAACAGGCCATGGTTTATCAGCTACTTGCTGTGAGCAATCTTGAAAGGATTTCCTCTGTGTAATCAATTTGGCAAACAGCATGAGTCTGAGATGGCCCATCATTAAAAAAAAAATAAAAATATAAGGAATAAAAGACAGATGAATAATCCACGCCACTAATGGAAGTGTTACAGAAAAAGGTTAGTTTTACAAACTTGCAGCAATATTGTGTTTCAAAATAGGATGAAAATATTTGTATGGCATTGATTACTGTATACCTATTGTTCTGTAAAAAAAAATATAAAATGATTAAATATATTTGCTTTGATTTTACCTCTCATTAGCAATTGCCTAATCTAAAGCGGGCTTTACATGAGACGATAGATTGTGCGATATGTCGTCGGGGGTCACGGTTTTCGTGACGCACATCCGGCATACCGCATGACGTCGTCTCGTGTGACACCTCCTAGCGACGCAGTATCGCTCACAAATCTTGAGTCGTGTACTCGTCGCTAGGTTTCATATAATTGTTTAATTAAAATGGCGGCGGTTGTTCATCGTTTCCGTGGCATCACATGTTGCTCCGTGTGACACCACGGGAACGATGAACAACAGCTTTACTTGCCTCCCGCGGCACCCGACGGCTTAATGGAAGGAAGGAGGTGGGCGGGATGTTTACATCCCGCTCATCTCCGCCCCTCCGCTTCTATTGGCCGCCTGCCGTGTGACGTCGCTGTGACGCCGAACGTCCCGCCCACTCCAGGAAGTGGACGTTTGTCGCCCACAGCGAGGTCGTCCGGAAGGTAAGTACGTGTGATGGGGGTTAAACGAGTTTGTGCGCCATGGGCAACTAATTGCCCGTGAAGCAAAAACGACGGGGGCGGGTACGATCGATTGTGCTATCGCACAATCCATCGTCTCGTGTAAAGCAGGCTTAAGTTTCTGTCCAAACCTTCTATCCAACATAAAGCCCGCTTTACACGCTTCAATATACAGTTAGGTCCAGAAATATTTGGACAGTGACACAATTTTCGCGAGTTGGGCTCTGCATGCCACCACATTGGATTTGAAATGAAATCTCTACAACAGAATTCAAGTGCAGATTGTAACGTTTAATTTGAAGGTTTGAACAAAAATATCTGATAGAAATTGTAGGGATTGTACACATTTCTTTACAAACACTCCACATTTTAGGAGGTCAAAAGTAATTGGACAAATAAACCAAACCCAAACAAAATATTTTTATTTTCAATATTTTGTTGCGAATCCTTTGGAGGCAATCACTGCCTTAAGTCTGGAACCCATGGACATCACCAAACGCTGGGTTTCCTCCTTCTTAATGCTTTGCCAGGCCTTTACAGCCACAGCCTTCAGGTCTTGCTTGTTTGTGGGTCTTTCCGTCTTAAGTCTGGATTTGAGCAAGTGAAATGCATGCTCAATTGGGTTAAGATCTGGTGATTGACTTGGACATTGCAGAATGTTCCACTTTTTTGCACTCATGAACTCCTGGGTAGCTTTGGCTGTATGCTTGGGGTCATTGTCCATCTGTACTATGAAGTGCCGTCCGATCAACTTTGCGGCATTTGGCTGAATCTGGGCTGAAAGTATATCCCGGTACACTTCAGAATTCATCCGGCTACTCTTGTCTGCTGTTATGTCATCAATAAACACAAGCGACCCAGTGCCATTGAAAGCCATGCATGCCCATGCCATCACGTTGCCTCCACCATGTTTTACAGAGGATGTGGTGTGCCTTGGATCATGTGCCGTTCCCTTTCTTCTCCAAACTTTCTTCTTCCCATCATTCTGGTACAGGTTGATCTTTGTCTCATCTGTCCATAGAATACTTTTCCAGAACTGAGCTGGCTTCATGAGGTGTTTTTCAGCAAATTTAACTCTGGCCTGTCTATTTTTGGAATTGATGAATGGTTTGCATCTAGATGTGAACCCTTTGTATTTACTTTCATGGAGTCTTCTCTTTACTGTTGACTTAGAGACAGATACACCTACTTCACTGAGAGTGTTCTGGACTTCAGTTGATGTTGTAAACGGGTTCTTCTTCACCAAAGAAAGTATGCGGCGATCATCCACCACTGTTGTCATCCGTGGACGCCCAGGCCTTTTTGAGTTCCCAAGCTCACCAGTCAATTCCTTTTTTCTTAGAATGTACCCGACTGTTGATTTTGCTACTCCAAGCATGTCTGCTATCTCTCTGATGGATTTTTTCTTTTTTTTCAGCCTCAGGATGTTCTGCTTCACCTCAATTGAGACTTCCTTAGACCGCATGTTGTCTGGTCACAGCAACAGCTTCCAAATGCAAAACCACACACCTGTAATCAACCCCAGACCTTTTAACTACTTCATTGATTACAGGTTAACGAGGGAGACGCCTTCAGAGTTAATTGCAGCCCTTAGAGTCCCTTGTCCAATTACTTTTGGTCCCTTGAAAAAGAGGAGGCTATGCATTACAGAGCTATGATTCCTAAACCCTTTCTCCGATTTGGATGTGAAAACTCTCATATTGCAGCTGGGAGTGTGCACTTTCAGCCCATATTATATATATAATTGTATTTCTGAACATGTTTTTGTAAACAGCTAAAATAACAAAACTTGTGTCACTGTCCAAATATTTCTGGACCTAACTGTATCTCACAATCAGTCGTTGGGGTCAAGTTGTAAGTGACGCACATCCGGCATCGTTTGTGACATATTTGCGTGCGACACCTACACATCCTGACACTGTGACACTGTGACACTGGACCATCCTGGATTACGCCGGACATGGAGGGCTTTTTCGGGCTTATTAAAGTGGTGAACGAGGGTATATGTTTGTGTTTTTTATTTCTAATAAAGGATTTTTCGTTGTGTGTGTTTATTTACTGTCCCTTACAGATTAATCATGGAAGGTATCTCGGGGAGATGCCTGACATGATTAATCTAGGATTTAGTGGCAGCTATGGGCTGCCAATAACTCCTTATTACCCCGATTTGCCAACGCACCAGGGCAAATCGGGAAGAGCCGGGTACAGTCCCAGAACTGTCGCATCTAATGTATGCGGCAATTCTGGGCGGCTGCTGGCTGATATTGTTAGGCTGGGGGGCTCCCCATAACGTGGAGCTCCCCATCATGAGAATACCAACCTTCAGCCGTATGGCTTTATCTGGCTGGTTTTAAAATTGGGGGGGACCGCACGCCGTTTTTTTTTAAATTATTTAATTACTTATTTCACTGCACAGTATAGACACGCCCACCGGCTGCTGTGATTGGGTGCAGTGAGACACCTGTCACTCAGCGTGGGGGCGTGTCTCACTGCAACCAATCGTAGGCGCCGGTGGGCGGGGAAAAAAGGGAATACGAGATTGTTTAATGGGCGTCCGGCTTTTTCAAAATAGTAAAAGCCGCCGGAGCAGTGTGAATGCCGTGCAGCGCCGCGCCGGGGATCGGGGATCGGTGAGTATGAGAGAGGGCTGCTCAATTCAGTTACTCAGGAGTTTAGCGGTCACCAGTGAGTCCTTCATGGGTGACCGCTAATCAGGACGCGACACAGACAGAGCCGCGGCATGACAATGAAGTCGGGTGAAATTCACCCGAGTTCATTCTGATCGTGTGGCTCTGTCTGTGTCTGCTGTCATCTGCCATTCAGCTCTGCTACATGGCTGTCTGTGTCTGCTGTTAACTGCCATGTAGCAGAGCTGAATGGCAGATGACATAGTAAAAACGCATCCCTACACATTACACACGTTGGCAAGTCAATAAATAAAAAAAAAAAAAAAAAAAGGGTGCCCAATGCATACGTCACAGAACACATGATCTAAAGGATCGCACACAAAATTGATCAATTTAACATAGACTACTAACGCACGTGTGACAGCAAATGAACGACCTACGTGCGATCTCATTAGATCACATATGCGATCTGGGTGTGTCACATCGCAAACGTGATTGCCCAACAAATTGCAACGTGTAAAGCAGGCTTTAGACTACTAGAGAAACGCCAAACTTGTCCGCAAAACATGGGAAGTAGAGTACAGACTATCCTAAAACATCGTGTAATCTGTTGAAGGGCAGTATGGCAGCAGCAGTTGATTCATGTCTGAGCAGTTGTGACTTACAGATGTGACGCCCTCGGTGCTGACCACATGTCCCAGGTACTGGACCTTAGGTTTCAGTAGGTAACACTTAGATGGTTTTAGCTTCATGCCATACCTGGATAGGGCTTCGAATACTTCCGCCAGGTGTTCCAGATGCGCTTCATACGTTTTAGAGTATACGATAACGTCATCCAGGTAAAGCAGGACAGTTTTGAATCTGCAGTGACCCAAGCAGCACTCCATGAGTCTCTGAAACGTTCCTGGGGCATTGCACAGCCCGAATGGTATGCTGTTGAATTCGCACAATCCCATCGGGGTGGCAAAGGCACTCTTCTCACGGTCTTCCTCAGCAACAGCCACCTGCCAGTATCCGCTAGTAAGATCAAGAGTAGAGAAATAATTGGCAGACTTCAAGGCAGCTAACGATTCCTCAATTTGGGCTAGGGGGTAGGCATCTTTATGTGTGATCTTGTTGATTTGTTTGTAATCCACACACATCCTCATAGTGCCGTCTTTCTTTTCACTAATACCAGGGGAGCTGCCCAGGGGCTGCAACTATCATGGATGACCCCAGCCTCCTTCATGTTTTTGAGCATGTCCTTTGTGCACTGGTAATGGGCAAGTGGTATGGGCCTATACCTCTCCTTGATGAGTGGATGAGCGCCTGTGGGTATGTGGTGTTGTACCCCTTTTATCCGCCCAAAATCTAGTGGATGCTTGCTAAAGACCTGCTCGTACTCCTGCACAACTCTGTAGACCCCTTGCTTGTGATGTGGAGGTGTAGAGTCGGTGCCCACATGTAGCTCTTGGCACCACTTCTCTAAGGGGTACTTTGACGCTGCGACATCGGTAACAATGTGTTACCGACACTGCAGCGATAGTCCCCGCCCCCGTCGCAGGTGCGATATCTTGTGATAGCTGTCGTAGCGATAATTATCGCTACGCCAGTTTCACATGCACTCACCTGCCCTGCGACCGTCGCTCTGGCCGGCAACCCACCTCCTTATTAAGGGGGTGGGTCGTGCGGCGTCACTGCGACGTCACACGGCAGGCGGCCAATAGGAGCGGAGGGGCAGAGATGAGCAGGATGTAAACATCCCGCCCACCTCCTTCCTTCCGCATATCCTACGGAAGCCGTGGTGACGCCGGTAGGAGATGTTCCTCGCTCCTGCGACTTCACACACAGCGATGTGTGCTGCCGCAGGAGCGAGGAACAACATCGGACCGTCGCGTCAGCGTAATTATGGATTACGCCGACGCTGCACCGATGATACGATTACGACGCTTTTGCGCTCGTTAATCGTATCATCGAACCTTTACACACTACGATGTCGCATGCGATGCCGGAAGTACGTCATTTTCAATTTGTCCCCACCGACATCGCAGGTGCGATGTCGTAGTGTGCAAAGCCCGCCTAACTGTCCCTGGGAACTGTCACTGGAGGACTGATCTGATGTTTTTGGGGAATTCACTGTATGGATGGAATCTGTGTTTACTGTGAACAGTTTGGCAATTGTGGTATACCTGGGCAATGTAACCTCCTCTTCCCCGCAATTCAATACTCGCACGGGCACCCTCCCCTTCCGGACATCGACTACCCCCCTGGCCGTTAATACTGTTGGACAATGATCTGAGGGCAGGGGCTCTACCACTGTCTGGTAATCTTGTCCACGGGAGTCTACAGCTGCCCTGCACCATGTTATCATCTCGCTCCGCGGGGGCACTACAAGAGGGGCTACATCCATTACCCTTACACCACCAATTTCACCTCCAGAGAGATTTACCTGTTGCCGCTGCAGGAGGGTTCAGATTTCATGTTGCAGGACCCTCTAACGCCCTGCTCCTGCAGTCTCAGATAGCTGTTGGAGTGTCAGTGTTCCGGGATTTCCAGTTTGCTTTTGAAGGATCTTGTCCTTTGTTAACATGGAGTTTTCTGTTCTGTTGCCCTACTTCCTGTTCATCTGTTTAAAAGCCCGCCCCTAAGCTTAGTCTAGTTGCTTGAGTATACTGCTTCCTGTCTACTCCTGCCCTGCTGCTCTTGGTTCCTGATTGTATTTGGATCCTGTTGAAAATATCCGACACCGGCTCTGGACTCCACCTGGTCTCATCAAGCTGTGCCCTCGCTGGTCCCGGACTCCGTCTGCAGTCACTGGTCGGCGCTTCTGCCCGGTCCCTTCCGGTTCATATCTGCTCTAGGACTCCCATTCCACATCACGTACGGACATTTTTACATAGTTACATAGTTACTAAGGTTGAAAAAAGACCTAGGTCCATCTAGTTCAACCTTCCTCCACCAGTTCTACATTTGGTCAATGTCATTTATAACCAACAATGTTGTGTGTACTGAGGAAATCATCCAGCCCTTTTTTGAAAGCTGTTATAGTATCTGCCATTACTACCTCTTGTGGTAGGGTATTCCACAGTCTGACTGCTCTAACTGTAAAGAACCCTTTCCTATTTAGCTGTCGGAATCGCTTTTCTTCCACTCGCAGTGAGTGCCCCCTTGTTCTTAGTATTGTCTTTGGAAGAAATAAGTCATGTGCCAGTCCTTTATATTGACCACACATATATTTATACATATAAATGAGATCTCCTCTGAGACGTCTTTTTTCTAAGATAAACATATTTAACTTTTTCAACCTGTCATCATATGGGAGGCCTTCCATTCCTTGTAGTAGTCTAGTTGCCTGCCTTTGAACTGACTCTAACTTCTGAATGTCCTTTTTAAAATGTGGAGTCCAAAACTGGATCCCATATTCCAGATGTGGCCTTACAAGTGATTTATAGAGGGGTAATAATACGTTGGGATCGCGGGATCTAATCTCTCTTTTTTATACACCCTAGAATCTTGTTTGCTTTTGCAGCTGCTGCCTGACATTGAGTGCTGCTGCTCAGCTTATTTGTAATGAGAATACCCAAGTCCTTCTCCTGTTCTGTAGTCCCGAGTTTACTTCCATTTAATGTATACGCAGTTATAGGATTACTCCGTCCTAGGTGCATTAGTTTACATTTATCAACATTAAATCTCATTTGCCAAGTATCTGCCCATTCTGACATCTTCTCCAGATCTTTTTGTAATATTATACTATCAAGGTCAGTTTTTAATATCCTACATAGTTTGGTGTCATCAGCAAAGACTAACACTTTACTATCAATCCCATCCACAAGGTCATTAATAAAGAGATTAAAAAGAATTGGTCCTAGCACAGATCCCTGCGGCACCCCACTGCTGACTATGGCCCATTTAGAGAATGTTCCATTTATGACTACTCTTTGTTTCCTATCTTTTAGCCAATTCCTTACCCAGTTGCATATAGTTTCCCCCAGTCCTTGCTTCTGGAGCTTTAGTATAAGCCTATTATGTGGTACAGTATCAAATGCCTTTGCAAAGTCCAAATAAATCACATCAGCTGCATTACCAATATCCAGGTTTGCACTTACCCCCTCATAGAACCCCAACAGGTTGGTTAGACACAACTTATCTTTCATGAATCCATGTCAGTTATTATATTATTTTCTGCAACATATTTTTGCATGTCATCCCTTAAAATGCCCTCAAAAACTTTGCATACTACTGATGTCAGGCTTACTGGACGGTAGTTGCCTGGATCTACCCTCTTACCTTTCTTAAATATCGGTACCACATCAGCAATCCTCCAATCCTGAGGCACCAACCCTGTTACAAGCGAGTCTAAAAAGATGAGATACAGCGGTCTGTCAATTACGGAGCTCAATTCCCTCAATATTCGTGGATGAATGCCATCTGGCCCTGGGGATTTGTCAATGTTTAATTTACTCAGACGTAGGCGTACTTCTTCTTGTGTTAAATTAATTATATCGGGTGGTGAACTTTGATTTTTCACTTGTTGAATGATGCCTGGTACAGTCAGTTCCTTGGTGAACACAGATGAGAAATGCCTATTTAATATCTCAGTCTTTTGTTTGTCCTCTATAACTAACTTGTTATTATATTTTAATGGGCCAATACTATCCTTTGTTTTCCTTTTGGCATTAATGTATTTATAAAAGATTTTGGGATTTATTTTAATGTCATTGGCGATTTTTGTTTCAGTAGCTAGTTTTGCTTGTTTGATTTCTTTTTTGCATTGCCTATTGATATCTTTATACTCCTGCAATGCTATTTCTGTATTCTCAGCCTTCAAGATTTTAAACGCCCTTTGTTTTTGTTTTATTATACTTTGTACAGTCTTATTTATCCATAGTGGTTTCTTTTTATTCCGGGACGTTTTATTACCAGAGGGTATAGGTTTTTTACAGGACTCTAGCAATATATCCTTAAACTTTCCCCATTTATGTTCAGTATCCCCAGTTACCATGACTTTGTCCCAATCTACACATTTAAGCTCTTCCCTTAATTTGTTGAAATCAGCTTTCCTAAAATTCCAGGTTTTAGCATTTCCCCTTTGAAATGTTCTATTGAATATTACGTTGAAGCTTACCATTTTATGATCGCTGGTGCCCAAGTGCTCCCGGACCTGTAGATCTGAAATTGTATCCGGTCTATTTGACAGGACCAAATCTAGCAAATTATCTCCCCTCGTCGGTTCATCTACCATCTGAGAGAGGAAATGGTCTTGAATGGTAGATAAGAATTTACAGCTTTTAGCACAACCAGAAGATTCTATGTCCCACTGTATGTCTGGATAGTTGAAATCCCCCATAATAAGAACCCGATTATTATTATTAGCTGCCTTTTCAATTTGTTCCAGCATTTCACCCTCTATTTGTTCAAGTATGTTAGGAGGCTTATAGCAAACTCCAATTAGCATTTTTCCATTATTCTCCTCCCCATGTACATTTACCCATACGGACTCTAAATTGTTGCAGTTCCCCCCAATGTCATCATTCAACACAGGTTTTAGGTTAGATTTGATAAATATACACACCCCACCACCTTTTTGGCCTTTCCTGTCCTTCCTAAATGTACTATAACCCTGTATGTTTGTCACCCAGTCATGGCTTTCATCCAGCCAGGTTTCCGTAATGCCCACCACATCATAATCCATGGTTGACATAAGAGTCTCCAATTCATTAATTTTGTTTGCAAGACTTCTTGCATTTGCCAGTAGACATTTAATCCTATTAACACCTTTATTACTCCTAGCCTCCCTACCTTCCTTGCATGTCCCATCCCCCCTAATCCTTCATTGACCCCTACCATCTCACTGTCTCTATCTGCTCTATCTATCCCCTTTTTTGCTCCACTACCCTCCCTCCCCCCAGATCCTAGTTTAAAAGCTCCTCCATCCGTCTGACCATTTTCTCCCCCAGCACAGCTGCACCTTCCCCATTGAGGTGCAGCCCGTCCCTACCGTAGAGCCTGTAGCTGACTGAGAAGTCAGCCCAGTTCTCCATGAACCCAAACCCTTCCTTCCTGCACCAATTTCTAAGCCACGTGTTTATCTCCCTAAGCTCCCGCTGTCTTTCTAGTGACGCTCGTGGCACCGGTAGTATTTCTGAAAACACCACCTTGGAGGTCCTGGACTTCAGCTTCTCTCCTAGTTCCCTGTAATCATTTTTAAGGACCTTCCACCTGCCTCTAACTTTGTCATTAGTACCAATGTGCACCATGACCGCTGGGTTTTCCCCAGCCCCACCCAGCAATCTGTCTATCCGATCCACAATATGCCGAACCCGAGCACCTGGCAGACAACACACTGTTCGGCATTCACGGTCTCGGCGACAGATGACCCTGTCTGTCCGCCTAATTATAGAGTCCCCGACCACCAACATCTGTCTGGGCTTTGCTGCACTCCTATTTCCCTCCTTCCTACAGCAGTTGTTTTCCTGGTTGCTAGGAGCAACGTCCTGCTGTAGTGACCCTAGTCCTGGCCCTTCATTCCTGATATCAGCCAAACAGGCATATTTACTAGGTTGTGCCAGGTCAGGACTAGGCTCCCTGACACTTTTTCCCCTACCTCTTCTTCTAACTGTTACCCAACTACCTACCTCTGGGTCCTGATCTTCACCACCTCCACCCTCCTCCATATCACTGGCCCCAGCCAGAGAAAGCTCAGTGAGCTCTAAACTCCTCTCCAGGTTTGCAATGCCCCTGAGTGTTGCAAGCTGCTTATTTAGATCAGTTACCTTGGCTTCCAAACACGCAACATGCTTGCATCGAGTGCAGACATATTCACCCTCAAACGGCTGCTCAAGGCATGCATACATCTGACAAGATACACACCTGGTAGCATTGTCCATGGAGCACCTATCAAATGGGGATAAACAGTAAAGTAGAAAAACAAAGAAAAAAAACAAAACAATGGGAAACGTATAAGGATAAATTCAAACTATGTTCTTGTGTCAAACTATGTAATTGTGTTGAAACTATGCCACACTTATCTTTAAACCTTGCACACTTTGCTGCATAACCTCGCATGCTCAGCACCTTGCTTGATCTGGCTGGTTTATATAGTTCTACAGGACTTCCAGAAGCTGCCAGAAGCTTCTAGAAACAGGTGTGACTAATGCTACTGATTAAATCCCAAGACAAACTTTTATTTTTTTTGCTTTTTTAACAGTATCACAGACAAACAGACAAACAATACCCTAATAAAATTAAACAATTACAGTTATCACCACTATGTAATTGTGTTGAAACTATGCCACACTTATCTTTAAACCTTGCACACTTTGCTGCAGAACCTCGCACGCTCAGCACCTCGCTTGATCTGGCTGGTTTATATAGTTCTACAGGACTTCCAGAAGCTGCCAGAAGCTTCTAGAAACAGGTGTGACTAATGCTACTGATTCAATCCCAAGACAAACTTTTATTTTTTTTTGCTTTTTTAACAGTATCACAGACAAACAGACAAACAATTCCCTAATAAAATTAAACAATTACAGTTATCACCACTATGTAATTGTGTTGAAACTATGCCACACTTATCTTTAAACCTTGCACACTTTGCTGCAGAACCTTGCACGCTCAGCACCTCGCTTGATCTGGCTGGTTTATATAGTTCTACAGGACTTCCAGAAGCTGCCAGAAGCTTCTAGAAACAGGTGTGACTAATGCTACTGATTCAATCCCAAGACAAACTTTTTTTTTTTTTTGCTTTTTTAACAGTATCACAGACAAACAGACAAACAATTCCCTAATAAAATTAAACAATTACAGTTATCACCACTATGTAATTGTGTTGAAACTATGCCACACTTATCTTTAAACCTTGCACACTTTGCTGCAGAACCTTGCACGCTCAGCACCTCGCTTGATCTGGCTGGTTTATATAGTTCTACAGGACTTCCAGAAGCTGCCAGAAGCTTCTAGAAACAGGTGTGACTAATGCTACTGATTAAATCCCAAGACAAACTTTTTTTTTTTTTTTTTCTTTTTTAACAGTATCACAGACAAACAGACAAACAATTCCCTAATAAAATTAAACAATTACAGTTATCACCACTATGTAATTGTGTTGAAACTATGCCACACTTATCTTTAAACCTTGCACACTTTGCTGCAGAACCTTGCACGCTCAGCACCTCGCTTGATCTGGCTGGTTTATATAGTTCTACAGGACTTCCAGAAGCTGCCAGAAGCTTCTAAAAACAGGTGTGACTATTATGCTACTGATTAAATCCCAAGACAAACTTTTTTTTTTGCTTTTTTAACAGTATCACAGACAAACAGACAAACAATTCCCTAATAAAATTAAACAATTACAGTTATCACCACTATGTAATTGTGTTGAAACTATGCCACACTTATCTTTAAACCCTGCACACTTTGCTGCAGAACTTCGCATGCTCAGCACCTCACTTGATCTGGCTGGTTTATATAGTTCTACAGGACTTCCAGAAGCTGCCAGAAGCTTCTAAAAACAGGTGTGACTATTATGCTACTGATTAAATCCCAAGACAAACTTTTTTTTTTGCTTTTTTAACAGTATCACAGACAAACAGACAAACAATTCCCTAATAAAATTAAACAATTACAGTTATCACCACTATGTAATTGTGTTGAAACTATGCCACACTTATCTTTAAACCCTGCACACTTTGCTGCAGAACCTCGCACGCTCAGCACCTCGCTTGATCTGGCTGGTTTATATAGTTCTACAGGACTTCCAGAAGCTGCCAGAAGCTTCTAGAAACAGGTGTGACTAATGCTACTGATTAAATCCCAAGACAAGCTTTTTTTTTTGCTTTTTTAACAGTATCACAGACAAACAGACAAACAATTCCCTAATAAAATTAAACAATTACAGTTATCACCACTATGTAATTGTGTTGAAACTATGCCACACTTATCTTCCTGGGGACGAGTGGAAAACAGCGTTCAGATGTCGGTATGGATATTATGAGTATCTAGTGATGCCCTTCAGACTCTGTAACGCCCCTGCGACTTTCCAACACCTAGTCAACGATATTTTTAGGGATATAATGGACCAGTTCATGGTGATTTACCTGGATGATATCTTGATCTTTTCTGATTCCCTACAGGAACACCAGGAGCACGTCAAGACAGTCCTTGCCCGTCTGAGGGATAACCACCTGTATATAAAACTGGAGAAGTGCGAATTCCATTGCTCAAAGATTCAATTCTTAGGATAGATTATCTCTCCGCAGGGTCTGAACATAGAGTCTGGCAAGATCCGGGCAATTCTAGACTGGCCGGAACCGGTAAACATCAAGGAGGTACAACGCTTTGTCGGTTTTGCTAATTTTTACAGACGCTTTATCCGCAACTTTTCAGAGATCGTCCGTCCTATCGCCTCGTTGACCAAAAATGGACAGAAGTTTGTGTGGTCCGCCCAGGCCCAGGAAGCCTTTGATCGTCTCAAGGTTTGTTTTACCTCGGCGCCAATACTAATACACCCGGATCCCGCACTCCCTTTTATTGTGGAAGTCGATGCTTCCGATTATGCATTAGGGGCAATCCTTTCACAGAGGACTGGGGACAAGAGTCTCTTGCACCCGTGTGCTTTCTTTTCTCGCCGGTTGTCCCCTGCAGAAAAGAACTATGACATTGCGGACAAGGAATTGTTGGCGATTATTTCTGCTTTTAAGGAATGGAGACACCACTTACAGGGAGCAGCGCAACAAGTGGCAGTTCTCACAGACCATCGTAACCTGGAATTCCTTAAATCTGCCAGGTGCCTGTCTCCACGGCAAGCCCGTTGGAGCCTGTTCCTTAACCAGTTCAATTTTTCGGTTGCATGGTGTACCTTATGAGATCATCTCTGACCGGGGAATGCAGTTCACTTCTAAATTCTGGAAAGGGTTCTGTTCTGCACTCCATATTGATGATGTCTGCTTGTCTTCTGCATACCATCCCCAGACAAATGGGCAAACAGAACGGACTAATCAAACCCTGGAGCAGTACCTGCCATGTTATGTCAGCCATCTGCAGGACGATTGGTTGAAGCTGCTTCCTTTGGCGGAGTTCTCATATAACAACACTCAGAGCAGCTCCACTAAGGTAACGCCCTTTTTCGCTAACTTGGGTTATTATCCGAGTATTTTGCCTAGGTCACCGGTAGCAGTTTTGGTGCCAGCGGTGCAGGACAGATTGACGGAGCTACAGCAAAATCTAGAGGTTTTGAAGACCTCTTTGGCTTCGGCTCAGGAGCGTTACAAGAAGTCGGCAGACACTCACCGGAAACAGGCACCCATGTATAAGGTAGGGGACTCGGTGTGGTCATCCACCAAGAATCTAAAACTGGGTGTTCCTTCGCAGAAGCTGGGGCAGAAATTAATTGGTCCGTTCAAGATCACCGGGATAGTGAGCTCTGTGGCCTGTCGGCTGAAGTTACTACGGAATTTGAAGGTACACCCGGTCTTTCACGTTTCCCTGCTGAGACCGGTTTCTCCTAATTCGTTTCAGGGACGTATCGTGCCTCCTCCTCCACCGGTGATGGTTGATGGCCAGGAGCAGTTTGTGGTTGAGGACATTATTGACTCCCGGCTCCATCGGCATCGGCTTCAGTATCTGGTTCGTTGGCAGGGGTACTCCCCCGGGAGTTCTGGGATTTCCAGTTTGCTTTTGAAGGATCTTGCCCTTTGTTAACATGGAGTTTTCTGTTCTGTTGCCCTACTTCCTGTTCATCTGTTTAAAAGCCCGCCCCTAAGCTTAGTCTAGTTGCTTGAGTATACTGCTTCCTGTCTACTCCTGCCCTGCTGCTCTTGGTTCCTGATTGTATTTGGATCCTGTTGAAAATATCCGACACCGGCTCTGGACTCCACCTGGTCTCATCAAGCTGTGCCCTCGCTGGTCCCAGACTCCATCTGCAGTCACTGGTCGGCGCTTCTGCCGGTCCCTTCTGGTTCATATCCGCTCTAGGACTCACGTTCCACATCACGTACGGACATTTTTGGACTATAACCTGTTGCCCTTTCGTGTCCCGGCTGCTGCGCATTTAGGCCTTCTGGGGTGATTGCCAGACAGCCCCTGTATAGGGGTTCGCTCCTGGTGGGCCTCCCTGGGGGAGTCCGGTGCGCGGTCCCGGGAGTTCCCCTTGCTCTGACCCTGGCAGGTATATACCGTGTTTATGTTCTTTTCTGTGTACATATTTATTGGATGCATATTATAAAACCTGTTTGCACCAAGACCCTGTCTCTGGTTGTCATTGCCCTATATAGTATATATATATATATATATATATATATATATATATATATATATATATATATAGTATTTCATGGAGTAAAACCAACACCTCCCCCATACAGTTCTCAATAACATTTGTTCCCAAAATGATCTTAGGGGTCCGATCACTAGGGTCATTCTGCACGACTATGAGTCCTTGTCACGACAACTATACCCAGCCCACCTTAATGGTCTCCTCCTTGAACCCAATTTGAGTCACTGGTAAACAGTTGACGGCGTAGATGATAATGCTGTCATCTGCCGGGGTGAGTTCATCATCTAACCAGAACTTCTTATACAGTACATAGGGAATAGTAGTTACCTGGGAGCCGGTTTCAAGGAGAGCAGAGGTCGGGATCCCTTCCAGGGTGATGGAAACAATGGGCCGTCCCCCCCGCATACCGCTCTCGCCAGTCCGCTGGGCCTTGGGAGTTTATTCCTGGGGATTGGCCCTTGGCCCCAGGGGTTGCCCGTTTTAAAGGACAGATCCGAGCATAATGTCCAGTCTTATTACATTTATAACAAACAAGCTGTCCATACTGGTCGCTGTTATGTCCTTTGTACGTCGAGGTCCTCCCTCTCATCCAGGGGACATCCTCTGGGCAGTCAGCTAGCTGGATCTTCCCAGCTGGCTTGGCCTTTGGCTTGAGCTATATCGCCTCTAAGATCCTTGCAACTTCACTGCTCAGCTGCCGTACCTGTGAAGATAAATCGCTGATTCTGCCCACGGGCACTACCAAAGATGTTGGTTCCGGCAATGCTAAAGCAGGAGGCTTCACATGTAGAGGAGAGGTGCCGGCTTGCCAGTTTTGGAGGGGAGAGTCAGTAGCCTCCGGGGGCTGCAGGGCTTTGATCGCCCGTTCTTTCAGAACAGCAAAGTCTAGTGTAGGATGCTCCAGGGCCCACAGCCGTAGCTGCTTACGGTCTTCCACTGATCCCAGGCCTTGCAGGAACTGCTCCACAATCATCTTGTCCCCCTCCTGTTCACTGATGTTGTTGCTCAGTTTCAGAGTCCGTAGCGCCGCTTGCAGTCTCGGGCGTAATCTCTGATGCTATCTTGGGGGCGCTGTTTGCAGCTGTAGAACCTCATCCTCAGCTCAGCTTCAGTGTGGGTCTCAAATGCAGCTCCCAGCTGTTTAAAGATGGCGGGGACTGAGGTCCGGTCCTCATCAGTCCAAGTTTCCACTTCCAGCTCGGCGGCGCCTATCAGCTGACCGAGTACTACAGACGCTCGCTGCCAGCTGGTCTGGGTATACATATCAAGGACTGTGCAGATCTTCCTCTTGAATCCCTGCAAAGCATCACGTCGGCCATTATATTGCGGGTGCCGGGCAGTGCCAGGCACGCAGGGTAAGGTGATCGGTATGATAGGTGCGACCGGGGCCACTGCTCTTGCGACCGGAGCATCACCCTGTTCTGGTGGGGGTAGCGCTGTGACGCTTCCATCGTCCGGACATCTTCTCGTTCCCCCTTGGTTTTCGCCAGCCACTCACTTCCGTTCTGGGGAACTCTGGGAACTTACGGTTCCGGCCACACTCTCAGGACGAAGTGCGGGACTTCTGCTTCGTGCACTTTTGGTCTGGAAGATGGCGTTTTGATGCCAAAGATGGCGGAAACTGTCGGGAACGGGATTTTTTACACCGCAGCTTGGATTCTAAGGCACACGTCACCAGGTTAGTGGGTCCTGTTCGAATCCTGTTCGTGACGCCAAAGTTTTCGGGTTGTACTGCCCCAGCAGCAGTCGAACTGCTCGGATCCGGATGTCACTACTCGTGGCTTGAGGGTCTCCGGACCCGGTGGCTAAGGGTCACACCCAAATGAATATGGGGGCTATTTACAGGGCAGAGAGTTTGTGACACCACCCGTGGTGTGCGGTAATAGGGAGTACTGCTGCTGCCATTGGGAGTACCCGGGGTGATGGAATGGGGCAGCTAGATGATGTTAGCCTTCACGGGCAGGGAAAGGCCCCGGGACTCTGGATGGTGTAATGGGGTGCAGGGGGAGCACAGGCTCGCTGGTTGCAGTGGTTAATCAGGTACTTACTCAGCAAGAAAGCAGATGCTGACAACGTGGTAAACCAAGTCTCTGGGTGCCGCTGCCCTCTTGGGGAGTTCGTCCGGGTCCCGTCCCCTGCAGCACTACCTGGTGGTCCGTGGCCTGCCTCCGGGCACAGTATTTTAGAGTGTCCAAGTGGCCTGTAAGGTTGGAGCTTACCGGGCCCCGCTCCCTACTAAGAGTAGCAGAGGAGCTGGCTCTCAGGAGCTCATGCTTGGGATTTCAGTGGGCTGCTTTGCTTGGAAAGCCCTATACCCCTTGTTGTGCTAGTTCCCCCGATCTCTGAGCTTTGTTGGAACAGTCCATATATATGCCCTGTCCTCTGCAGGTTATATGCCGGGTTGCTTGAAGCCTCTCGCCGACCTAGGGTCCGTGTACCCCGACATGCCTTCGGTCCCAGCCCGGCTAGCCAAGCACCCATTCCCAATCTCCCACGACCGGGTCTCCGACTCCTCTGGGTCCAGACCACCGTCTGCGACCTAGTCTGCTTCTCCCCTGGGAGCTCCAACTCCCAGCTTCCACACACTTCGCTCCCCTGGAGCCAACTCACTTGTCACCTCCCACCTCCCTGCCTGACCCATAGGTGGGCAGTCTTATTCCAGCTTAGCAGCCCACTGGTGTACCTGACAGGGTGTGGTGCGAGGTGTGACTAGGATTTGTAGATGCTGGTGGAGGCAGTACTGCAAGATGGGGACCCAGAACCATGGGGGGTTGAATCCTGCACTGGAGAGAGAGAGCGTGCAGTACCCTGTGACGACCTGAATAGTCCAGGGGCGTCACACAGACACTTTGCATTTATGAAACAAATGACCACTAAACTAGACTGCACAGTGCACTTGTTTTTAGCAAATGTAAACCAGTGCAGCTGGGGGAATTCAGTGGCCAAAGACTTCTGTTTGCCAAATTCTATAGGAATGAGCATGAAAAGTACTTAAAGGGGTTGGTCAGCTTAAAAAAAGGACTTTAACTTAGGTTAGTAGTGTTAGTAGTGTCTGACAGGCGTCGTGATCTCCAGTGTCAAGCTCTGGTACTGTGTCTCGTCAGGTCCTCATCCGGTTTGTGTCTGACACAGTACAGCGGTTTTCCTTGACTAAACATGACTGATGCAGTGTATATTCTCTGTAAATAATTATCTTTTGGATCCTTGAACATACTACATGGAAAAACTGGGTCAGCAGGTAGTCATCTAGCTTTCCTAGAAAAAGATACAGCTAAAACTACCTAATTAGAATATAACTTTATAGAAATGGACTGCAGAGGAAAAGTCAAGAATCTTAATATATATTTTTTTAAGTTATTGGGAAATGTTCTGCATCACACAGATTCTGGACTCCAATTAACACTGAATTGATAGTGACTGACAAAGCTATTGTAGTGATCCAGGCACCTCCCGCACACAGCTCTGGCCACATGCCATCACAGTAATCACCGCCGTGTGGCAGACACAAAGCAGAAGAGGACCTGCTGTTGACCAAGAACTGGAGCTTGTAACTGAACATTGGGGCACTTTTTAGACATTTATTATATTGGTAAATTGTACAATTTACCAAATGAATTTCATTATATATTGCATTTGTATACCAGCACAAATAATGGTCAAAGGTCAATGCTATATTGGTTTTGCAAACTGGAAGGTCAATTGGAAAACTGAACTACGTTATTGTGGGGCTTTTTAGTTGCATTTATTTTGTATTCAGTAAACTTTTAATAAATCTTACATTTTTTTATACTTTCTTTGCAGCATGTGATCCAATGAAATGTTAAATAAATGCTTATACAGTATACTGTAAAGATACATAGAATATGTGCATATAAGTATATATACATATTTATTTGTAATTATATCTCACAAGACTTATTTGTTCAGACAACATAATCATCCAAACTACAGAAGATTTGATCCAAACTGCAATATTATAAAATCTTAACCATAAGACCTTGACATACCATCATGTGGTTTAGGTTTAACTGTGCATAGTCAATGCTTTTTTACATTTTGTAAGAATTCATAAGGGGTTTACTACCTATAAACTTACTATTTTGGTCATGGTAAACCTGACTTTGGACTTTAGTTTGTTACAAATTTTTCCACTGCAACATTCACTATTGCTGTTGTAGTGGTTCCTGTGTGCACCGCCTAGTAGTACTCAAGTACAGTCCAGTAGATGAGGAGGCAGAAACAAAAGACCATCTTCATTGATAAACAGAAAGTTATTGAACCGGGAAATGCAGTAAATGATGAGTATATTCACAGTAGTAATACAAACACTCGGAAGATTAGCTAGAACGTGGCTAACCAGCTGCACCCCAACTCTTACACTAGTGTAGAGGAGAGCTAATGAATGTGTTTCGCCCGGGGACCAGGGGTACTCAGATCCGGGCCACAGAATCACTTCTGCGGGTATCACGATGGCGTGACCCGGTCTGTGATCCCAGGCTCCACAGAAAAAGGGGATTTGGGTAAGGGAGATTGTCCGTGACGCCACCCACGGTTGTGGTGATGGTGGAACACCACCGCTGCTCTGGAAGGGGATCCCGGGAGCGATGACAGGGAGCAGCGTAGTTGTTATGTCCCCTCCGTGGGTAGGGGGGTTGGTTGTCCCGGGGCCCGGAGATGGGGTAAGCAGGGGGCAGGGCGCAGTGCTGCAGTGCGATGCCCGAGGGCACGGGTGTACTCACAATAAAGTCACACGGAGTCACTGGTGAACTAAGAATTGCCGGTGTCCGCAGCCTTCGGTACGGGGGTGTTTGTATCCCACACACGGTGCAGCAGCCCTGGTTGTTCTTTCCCTGCAGCAAGTGTCTTTCTCTCCACTCTCTTCCACTGCTCCTCAGCCGGGAACGGGGAATCACTCCCCTGTAGTGATCCGGGTACCCAGGTACCGAGGGGCCACCGCCCGGCTCCGGCTACCTGTTCTGGCCCCTTCCTCACTACGGCCTGTCCCGGCCCTCTCAGAGCACACTCCACTCCCAGCCGGGAGCTACTACTTCAGACCTCCGTCCTGTCTGCTCTCCACACACTGTCTGCTCCAGCCCCTCCCCTCTCCTCTCCTTTTCCCTTACACTGGGGGCTGTGCTTTGCCATGCTGCACCGTGTGAGATCAGATTACCAAAGAGGATTAACTCTTTATGTGACACCCTGGCTGTGCCAGGGCGTCACACACCCCCTTGGTAAAACACGGCCCGTCCTCGGGCCGGCTAGGCACCGACATTTTATTAAACTGGAAAAGATAAAACATCAAACATTTTCAATCCTCCCAAAACGGGATGCACATCACTTTAACATTGCAGTAACAGTCCAACACTTTTAATAATAACAGGGTAACGGTTCCTTCAGTCACCCACCCAAACAACCTAGCCTTGGTGCTGCCCCTAAAACCCAGGCAGCACCCCTTGACCCCAGTCCAGACACGGTTCCAGATTGGTCAACGGGACCGGTACTTTGCTGCCGTTGCGGCCGGGCGGACTGCCGGAGCCGTCGTCATCTCCGTCGCGGCCGGGCGGACTGCCGGGGCCGGTGGCAGGGTGGTGACAAAGGTGAGGCCTGGGGACCCCAGGTCTGGGTCCTCCCCAACAGGCGCTGCGGGCTCCGCTACCGGTAACAGGGGTAACGGCTCGGTGCATCGCTGCGGCGGCCTCTTCCAGGAACCAAATGCTGGCAGAGTCCTGGCGTCCCTGCTTCCACAGTCCTTGTCACATAAGCTGTGGTTCCTTTCTACTGCTCCCCCTTGGTACTCGGGAGCAGTCCTTCCAGCAACTTTTAAAGTTTCCCTTTCGCTTCCGGTCCTCCGGAGCTTCACTTCCGCCCGCGTTCTCGGGGGGGCGGAGCCTCTTTTTCGCGCCCAACGCTTGGGGAAGAAGGTGCTGGGCGGGAGATTTTCGCGCCCAAAATGGTGGCAAAGAGGGTGACTTTAAGATTTTTGCAGCGGATCACCGCTGACAGTCCAGAATAAGGCGCACTTCCTCCAGATAACTGGATGGGTTCGATCCTGTTCGTGACGCCAAATGTTTCGCCCGGGGACCAGGGGTACTCAGATCCGGGCCACAGAGTCACTTCTGCGGGTATCACGATGGCGTGACCCGGTCTGTGATCCCAGGCTCCACAGAAAAAGGGGATTTGGGTAAGGGAGATTGTCCGTGACGCCACCCACGGTTGTGGTGATGGTGGAACACCACCGCTGCTCTGGAAGGGGATCCCGGGAGCGATGACAGGGAGCAGCGTAGTTGTTATGTCCCCTCCGTGGGTAGGGGGGTTGGTTGTCCCGGGGCCCGGAGATGGGGTAAGCAGGGGGCAGGGCGCAGTGCTGCAGTGCGATGCCCGAGGGCACGGGTGTACTCACAATAAAGTCACACGGAGTCACTGGTGAACTAAGAATTGCCGGTGTCCGCAGCCTTCGGTACGGGGGTGTTTGTATCCCACACACGGTGCAGCAGCCCTGGTTGTTCTTTCCCTGCAGCAAGTGTCTTTCTCTCCACTCTCTTCCACTGCTCCTCAGCCGGGAACGGGGAATCACTACCCTGTAGTGATCCGGGTACCCAGGTACCGAGGGGCCACCGCCCGGCTCCGGCTACCTGTTCTGGCCCCTTCCTCACTACGGCCTGTCCCGGCCCTCTCAGAGCACACTCCACTCCCAGCCGGGAGCTACTACTTCAGACCTCCGTCCTGTCTGCTCTCCACACACTGTCTGCTCCAGCCCCTCCCCTCTCCTCTCCTTTTCCCTTACACTGGGGGCTGTGCTTTGCCATGCTGCACCGTGTGAGATCAGATTACCAAGGAGGATTAACTCTTTATGTGACACCCTGGCTGTGCCAGGGCGTCACAAATGGGATTACCTTCACCTAGACTGAACTTGTGTTTGTGTTCCACTCCAGCCAGGGGGTTCAAAACTTACTTCCATCTTCAGGAGTGCACCTTCCCACAGCCGATCACCGTCGTAGACATAGCAGGGCATCACATCACACAGAGAAATTCTTTAAAAAACAACAACAATTAGTTTATTCGTTCTTCAACTTTCTGGTCAGGCATCGCCATACAATCCTGTTCTAGTACCGCTGTTCTTTTGGGAACTTTTTCTGTCTAGTCCTTCCAGCAGATGAGTCTAAACTTCTGTTTTTCCCCATTTCTTGTCTCAGTAGATTCCTGTGTTCAATTGCTGCCTCGGACAGCTAGACTATGCGCATCATGAGGTGAGCGGTAGGCTCTGGACACAAAGGAGGATACCTCCCAGTTTCCTGGAGAGCCCAAGTTACCAAGCCCCTCTGCACATGGGGAACTTTTCTGCTGAACTAACTCTCTTCCTGGTCTGGCTCACTAACCAATCCTCTGCTCTCTGATACTCCTCCTATCCTGGCTCTAGTTCCCCCAGCAACCAGGATGTATCTGTTACACTATACATACTAAAATCCTCTCTTACTCTAATACCTATCTACTAACATTCCTAATTAACATTACACCGTTAACACATTAGTCACACATGATAGATTGTATTATAAAATACCCATGTGCCGCCCCAGCAGTGGTCGAATCGCCCGTATCTGGGGGTCGCTGTGGCTCGAGGGTCTCTGGACCCGGGGGCTTGCGGCCACTTCAAATGAAAAGAGGGCTATTTACAAGGGAGAGATAGTTCGTGACGCCACCCGTGGTGTGCGGTAACGGGGACTACTGCCGCTGCCGATGAAAATGCCCGGGGGAGTTGGAATGGGGGCAGCCAGATGACGTTTCCCTCCAGGGATAGGGAAGGCCTCGGGACTCTGGATAATGGGGTGCAGGGGAGCGCAGGGCTGGTGGTAGCAGGGGAAGACCATGCACTCACTCAGACAGCGTTGGCGATGAAAAGCAGACTCTGACAACAAGGTAAACCAAGTCTCTCGGTGCCGCTGCCCTATTGGGTGAGCCCGTCGAGGTATTCGTCCCCTACAGTACTGCCTGATGGTCCGGAGCCTGCCTCCGTGCACAAATTTAGAAGAGTTTGGGTGGCCTGTAGGCATAAAGCTGTCCGGGCCCCGATCCCTACTATTGGTAGCGGAGCTGTGCTCTCAAGGGCTCACGCTTGGGATTTCTGTGGGCTCCATGGGTTGGAAAGCCCTATCCCCCTCATTGCGCTAATGCCCCTGATCTCTGAGCTTCATGGGCACAGTCCATAAAGTCACTATCCTCCGCAGGTTAATTGCTGTGTTGCTTGAAGCTACTCCCCGACCTAGGGTCCAGTACCTCGCCGTGCTTTCGGTCCCGAACCGGCTATCGGACTCGAACTGCTGACCGTCCTCCAAGATCAGCAGTCCCAATATCCCGCGACCGGGTCTCCGACTCCTCTGGGCCCAGACCACCGTCTGCAACCCAACCTTTAACTCCACTTCCCTGGGAGTTCCAACTCCCAGTTTCCTCTCCCTTTGAGAGTTACTACTTTCCTTCCTCTCACTTTGCTCCCCTGGAGCCGACTGACTTGTCACCTCCCACCAGTCTGCCTGAGCATTAGGTGGGCGGCCCTATTCCAGCTCAGCAGCCCACTGGTGTGTCTGACAGGGTGTGGTGGGAAGTGTGGTTGGGATTTTTGATGCTGATGGAGGCAGTACTATTAGTTGGGAACCCAGAACCAAGAGGGGTTGAGTCCTGCACTAAAAGTAAAGAGCATGCAGTACCCTATGACACCCTGACTAGTCCAGGGGCGTCACACACATTATACAGTAAAATACAATATGCAATAAAACACCTTAACAAACAAACAGCCCGTTGTTAGAGTACAATGACTGCTGCACTGCTCCGGCTGTGCTACATCGCCATCCGTATTCTCCACCAGCAGCACTTAGACATTCACTTTAATAAACATACACTATGTTCCAAATTATTATGAAAATTGAATTTAAGTGTCAGAGCGATTATTTTTTTTTTTTTTCAATGAAACTCATTGATGGTATTGTGCCTCAGGGTTCTTTGGATCACTGAAATCAATCTCAGATACCTGTGATAATTATGTACCACCCCGCGCTCGGCTGCAGCCGAGCCGCTCGGATCCGGGCTCGTGTGTCGGTGGCTCGAGCGCCTCCGGACCGGGGGTCACATCGCTCTGCAAGGGGGCTGGTGTGTTGAAAGGGGTTTTTTAGATTAGAGTTCGTGATGCCACCCATGGGTTGTGGTGAATGTAGGCACCACCGCTGCTGGCTACGGGGCGCCCCGGGGGAGATGTTGGTGCAGCTTGTGATGTTAACCCCTCCGTGGGCAGGGGTGATGGCCCCGGGACCCGATGGGTATGGTGTGGTGGTGCTTAGCGGTGCGCAGCCCAAGGACCGGTGGTACTGACTCTGACAAGCACACGTGAGTCTCTGGTAAACCAAACGGAGGATGGTCGGTGCCCGCAGCCGGCTGCTTCGGTCCCCAAACGGGTTGATGGTGTCCGCCTTTCTCCTGCACCTTTTTGTAGAAATGGACAACTGCGCTTCAGCGACGGGAGTCCCGCTCCCCGGCGTGTATGTCGGGAGAGCCCGTTTGCCCGCAGGCGCTGGCCCGTTGGATCTCTTGGCCCTTGGCGGTGGCCGTTATCTGGAATCGGTGGGCTGTTGCCTTCTTTCGGGACTTTGGGTGGGAAAGGACCTAAAGTCCAGACCTCAGTCAGTTAATTAACGGGGTCCGGTAGATTCGGGACCGCTTTTCAGGGTCTGTGTACCCCCACTTGTGCTCCGGTTTCCTGTCGGTTCCCCGGTTCGGAACCGGCGGGCCACTACCCTGTCCCGGCTACCTACAGTTCCACCAGGCTGTCTTCCCGGCTCTTGCAGACGGCCACCACCATCTGCCTCCTAGCCACAGGTGACTGGGCTCGAACCCAGCACCCGGTGTTAAGGTCCAGTCACACTAAGCAACTTACCAGCGATCCCAACAACGATAGGGATCGCTGGTAAGTTGCTAGGAGGTTGCTGGTGAGATGTCACACTGCGACGCTCCAGCGATCCCACCAGCAACCTGACCTGGCAGGGATCGCTGGAGCGTCGCTACACGAGTTGCTGGTGAGCTCACCAGCAACCAGTGACCAGCCCCCAGCGCCGCATGGAAGATGCTGCGCTTGGTAACTAAGGTAAATATCGGGTAACCAACCCGATATTTACCTTGGTTACCAGCGCACGGAGCTACACGTGCAGAGAGCAGGGAGCAGCGCACACTGAGCGCTGGCTCCCTGCTCTCCTAGTTACATCACACATCGGGTTAATTACCCGATGTGTACTGCAGCTAAATGTGCACAGAGCAGGGAGCAGCGCACAATTCTTAGCACTGGCTCCCTGCTCTCCTAGCTACAGCACAGATCGGGTTAATTAACCCGATGTGTCCTGCAGCTACATGTGCACAGAGCAGGAGCCGGCACTGACAGTGAGAGCGGCGGAGGCTGGTAACAAAGGTAAATATCGGGTAACCAAGGACAGGGCTTCTTGGTTACCCGATGTTTACTGTGGTTACCAGCCTCCGCAGAAGCCGGCTCCTGCTGCCTGCACATTTAGTTGTTGCTGTCTCGCTGTCACACACAGCGATCTGTGCTTCACAGCGGGACAGCAACAACTAAAAAAATGGCCCAGGACATTCAGCAACAACCAACGACCTCACAGCAGGGGCCAGGTTGTTGCTGGATGTCACACACAGCAACATCGCTAGCAACGTCACAAAAGTTGTTCGTTAGCAGCGATGTTGCTAGCGATGTTGCTAGCGATGTTGCTTAGTGTGACGGGGCCTTCAGACTGTAGCAGACCTTTACACAGGTCTGCCCTTGAACTCTACTCCTCAACCTCCAAACTTAATCTAACTGTTTTTTCCTGCCTCTGGGCATGTGAACTCCTTGGAGGGCGTGGCCAACCAGCTGGTTCCGCCTCCCTTGTGTGGACATCAAACCCAAAGGGAGGTGACTAGGGTTTAGTAGGTTGGCTGGTGTCACCTTATTTGGGGTGGGTGTAGTGCAAGGGTCTAACTGTGACTACCTGGCTAGTCCAGGGCGTCACAATTAGTTTGCCAGGTGAGCCCAATAAAAGGAAAACTGGATGTTCCACAATATTAAGCAGGCCACAGTTCTCAAGTTACATCGGAAAAAAAAGGATCTCTCTGCTGCCGAAAAGCATCAAATAGTGCAATTCCTTGGACAAGGGATGAAAACACTAGATATTTCACGAAAACTGAAGCGTGATTATCGAACTGTGAAGAGATATGTGGCTGATTCAGAGCACATACTGTACGTGTTCATGCTGATAAAGAAAAATACAAAAAGGACCACAGCCACACCATGATTTACCAGACATATATATAGATAATAACCATTATAATATGCATAGAATCCTGGATGGGGACTGAGGAACAGTCGCAATTAATAGCAACAAAGAGGAACACACGACCAAAGTCCAAAGTGCAAAAGGTGAGATCTTTATTAGTATAGGGGTAGGTGCAGGGCGGCACAATACAAGTGAGGGCACGGACAATCAAACTCTGACCATAATGTACCTACAATTAGTTAAATAGATAATATATCCATATAAGAGGTCACATAGCCTCAATCATTGTGCATACAGAAAACAAATTAAGGATCTATACTACACAATTAGAGAAATACAGATGTCAACAGAGCAAATTACGTCATCAAAAATAGAGGGAAATTTATCCACATATTCAATGCATCAGGGTATCCAATTGATTCCAGTATGTTAGAGATTTACAGGGAATCCCAAATTATGCATGTTGATGATGAAATCCTAATATGCACAAAGCCTGTATTGACATCAATCTGTAACTGACACAGTAAGCATCAGATCTGTACTATATAAATGAAGATATACAGATGTCAACAGAGTAAAATACATCATCAAAAAGAGAGGGAAAATTTACCCACATGTCCCATGCATCAGGGTATCCACTTGATTCCAGTGTAGTAATAATAATTTCAGGGAAATCCCAAAATATGCATGTTAATGATGAAATATTGCTATGCACATAACCTGCACTGACATCAATCTGTAACTGACACAGTAAGCATCATTAACAGGTTATAGTCATAGCTGATGATCGTGTAATGCACATAATTTATATATGGACATAGATATGTATAACAACAACCAGGGGACGCTATACCATTGTATGTACTGAAGTCACAGTACAGGGAGAAAACACCTTTTCTACATATCTTATTGGTGTAAGTCCCCACAAATATAACTGTAGTGCCTATGTATAAGGGGAACTTCCACAAATCGTGACAGTTATATGATATAGCGTATACCTGGAAGAGTTGGTGGTCAGTGGGTGTTGTCCGCGTCCTTCCCGACGGCCGTTTCGGCGAGAAGCCTTCGTCAGGGGGCGTGGACAAAGTGGGGGAACGTGTGGTTTAAAAAGGCAGCGTCAACCAATTGCCGCCGGCTCCTGTATTGGTGACGCAGGCAGTAACCAGGACAGCATCGGACGCTCGCCGCCAGCCGCGCCACCTCCTGCACGACAGTTCCGGTCACATGACCGCCACGTGTGCGCATCACGTGACCGTCATGGAAGCAGACGTCACACCAGGAAGACGGCGCGGCAGCACGGAAACGCCTATGCTCACAGGACGCCTGCGCACAAACACACAACCGCATCATATAAGGTATGCGATTGGCACCAGTATAGGAGGGGAAAATCATAAACAGTACAAAGTGCTGTATACATAATGTGGCCAATATATGTACATAGACGTATGGATACTTCATATACATAGTCAAACAGCCCAGGACTAACATAGACATGACGTATAGGAAGCATGATACTCTGTAACTATGGACAATAAACATACATGATGACATATATCCAGAGAATCCATACTCTATGTTTAACAAGGAACCAACTAGTACTGTCATACATAGCCAGAATGTCAAAAAGCTCATAGAGCATGATGTAATCCCGATTCTTCATGTGAATATCGATAAATATGGAAACTACAAAGTGTTATACAAAATTATTAATATATCAAAATTCCGTGCTCAATGGCATATCTAAAAAGTAAAAGGAATATATGATATCCTGAAGAAAGCAGGATGCTATCATGCAAAATTATGGCGGATCTTGAGCTAATCCCGCACATGTATCCCATATAGATGTAATTACGTCATATATATCGCAAGAACTACACAGTATTGACAATGGACATGACGTCTAAGAAAACATATTACTGTATAAATATAG
Source organism: Anomaloglossus baeobatrachus (assembly GCF_048569485.1). Lineage (NCBI taxonomy): Eukaryota > Metazoa > Chordata > Amphibia > Anura > Aromobatidae > Anomaloglossus > Anomaloglossus baeobatrachus. The sequence continues at coordinate 434,813,986 of NC_134354.1, forward strand.
ACAGCACTAACACATAATCAAAATATCAAATACTCCCAAAACTTGATGCAGACCCGGCTCTTCATATGGATATAGAGACTTCATATAGGGAATTCTTTATAGATTCCAATCATACTGGCATGTCCAAAAAATAGGAGGAAGACGCCTAAGATAAATGGATTAAAAAATAATTAAAAACAAAACTAAAAACACACACAAAAAAGAAAAGAAAACCCCCCACAGAGATGACAATGAGAGGACCACGGCTTTCACAAAAAGGGGGCATAAGAGATATTTTCGTTCAGTCCCAGAGGGTGAAGGGTTTTCAGTTCCCAGATCCATCTTGTCTCCATCTTAGCCAATCGTTGGCTAATCTTACCACCCCGAATATTAGAATCAAGGTGGTCAATACCCCTAACTCGTAATAATGTAGGATCAGATTGATGGTATTGTTTAAAGTGGCGTGGGATAGTTTTTAATGATGGGATATCGGAGCAGTTTACTGCTGCAGCAATCCCATTAACGTGTTCCCGAATACGCACTTTAAATTGCCTGGTTGTTAGGCCAACGTATATTTTGGGGCAGGGGCAGATGGCGTAATAAATGACCGCCGACGTTGTGCAGGTAATAAATTTTTTGATGGAAAAAGTGTGTATACCCATAGAATCCGTAAACGTATTCGTCCTGTCCACATTCGGACAGGCCACACAACGACCACATGGTACACAGCCAACCCGAGGAACCACAGGGCCAAATGGAGTCGGCTGAGTATTCTCATCGTAATGACTCACCACAAGATGATCACGGAGATTTTTAGATCTCCGAATACTCAACATTGGTCTCTCAGAGATCATCTGAGCCAATATGGGATCAGCCTGCAGAACTGGCCAAAATTTCTGCAGGCAAGATCTCATAGCTGAAAATTGGCCATGGTAGTCAGTTACGAATCTCAAGGTTTCCTGTGATTGGGGTCTTTTGGGAGCGTACAACAGGGAGTGACGGGAGGAGTGTCTCGCCCTGTTGTAGGCTCTCTTCACACATCGTTTACTGTAACCTCTCGCATAGAATCTATGCTTGAGGTCCAGAGCTCGTTCTTCAAAATCCAGATCGGTGGAGCAGATCCTGCGGAGACGCAGGAACTGGCCCACCGGAATGGACCGAATCATGTGACCAGGATGTGAAGAGGACGCATGCAGCAACATGTTCCCTGCGGTTTTCTTACGAAATATGTCCGTTTGGATGGTATTATGGGGATCTCTTTTGACGATAACGTCAAGAAAGTCGACGGACTGAGCATGGTGGGTATAGGTGATGTGAATGTTACAGTCATTATAGTTCAGGCTGTTAGTGCTGTCTATATTTATACAGTAATATGTTTTCTTAGACGTCATGTCCATTGTCAATACTGTGTAGTTCTTGCGATATATATGACGTAATTACATCTATATGGGATACATGTGCGGGATTAGCTCAAGATCCGCCATAATTTTGCATGATAGCATCCTGCTTTCTTCAGGATATCATATATTCCTTTTACTTTTTAGATATGCCATTGAGCACGGAATTTTGATATATTAATAATTTTGTATAACACTTTGTAGTTTCCATATTTATCGATATTCACATGAAGAATCGGGATTACATCATGCTCTATGAGCTTTTTGACATTCTGGCTATGTATGACAGTACTAGTTGGTTCCTTGTTAAACATAGAGTATGGATTCTCTGGATATATGTCATCATGTATGTTTATTGTCCATAGTTACAGAGTATCATGCTTCCTATACGTCATGTCTATGTTAGTCCTGGGCTGTTTGACTATGTATATGAAGTATCCATACGTCTATGTACATATATTGGCCACATTATGTATACAGCACTTTGTACTGTTTATGATTTTCCCCTCCTATACTGGTGCCAATCGCATACCTTATATGATGCGGTTGTGTGTTTGTGCGCAGGCGTCCTGTGAGCATAGGCGTTTCCGTGCTGCCGCGCCGTCTTCCTGGTGTGACGTTTGCTTCCATGACGGCCACGTGATGCGCACACGTGGCGGTCATGTGACCGGAACTGTCGTGCAGGAGGTGGCGCGGCTGGCGGCGAGCGTCCGATGCTGTCCTGGTTACTGCCTGCGTCACCAATACAGGAGCCGGCGGCAATTGGTTGACGCTGCCTTTTTAAACCACACGTTCCCCCACTTTGTCCACGCCCCCTGACGAAGGCTTAATACCATCCAAACGGACATATTTCGTAAGAAAACCGCAGGGAACATGTTGCTGCATGCGTCCTCTTCACATCCTGGTCACATGATTCGGTCCATTCCGGTGGGCCAGTTCCTGCGTCTCCGCAGGATCTGCTCCACCGATCTGGATTTTGAAGAACGAGCTCTGGACCTCAAGCATAGATTCTATGCGAGAGGTTACAGTAAACGATGTGTGAAGAGAGCCTACAACAGGGCGAGACACTCCTCCCGTCACTCCCTGTTGTACGCTCCCAAGAGACCCCAATCACAGGAAACCTTGAGATTCGTAACTGACTACCATGGCCAATTTTCAGCTATGAGATCTTGCCTGCAGAAATTTTGGCCAGTTCTGCAGGCTGATCCCATATTGGCTCAGATGATCTCTGAGAGACCAATGTTGAGTATTCGGAGATCTAAAAATCTCCGTGATCATCTTGTGGTGAGTCATTACGATGAGAATACTCAGCCGACTCCATTTGGCCCTGTGGTTCCTCGGGTTGGCTGTGTACCATGTGGTCGTTGTGTGGCCTGTCCGAATGTGGACAGGACGAATACGTTTACGGATTCTATGGGTATACACACTTTTTCCATCAAAAAATTTATTACCTGCACAACGTCGGCGGTCATTTATTACGCCATCTGCCCCTGCCCCAAAATATACGTTGGCCTAACAACCAGGCAATTTAAAGTGCGTATTCGGGAACACGTTAATGGGATTGCTGCAGCAGTAAACTGCTCCGATATCCCATCATTAAAAACTATCCCACGCCACTTTAAACAATACCATCAATCTGATCCTACATTATTACGAGTTAGGGGTATTGACCACCTTGATTCTAATATTCGGGGTGGTAAGATTAGCCAACGATTGGCTAAGATGGAGACAAGATGGATCTGGGAACTGAAAACCCTTCACCCTCTGGGACTGAACGAAAATATCTCTTATGCCCCCTTTTTGTGAAAGCCGTGGTCCTCTCATTGTCATCTCTGTGGGGGGTTTTCTTTTCTTTTTTGTGTGTGTTTTTAGTTTTGTTTTTAATTATTTTTTAATCCATTTATCTTAGGCGTCTTCCTCCTATTTTTTGGACATGCCAGTATGATTGGAATCTATAAAGAATTCCCTATATGAAGTCTCTATATCCATATGAAGAGCCGGGTCTGCATCAAGTTTTGGGAGTATTTGATATTTTGATTATGTGTTAGTGCTGTCTATATTTATACAGTAATATGTTTTCTTAGACGTCATGTCCATTGTCAATACTGTGTAGTTCTTGCGATATATATGACGTAATTACATCTATATGGGATACATGTGCGGGATTAGCTCAAGATCCGCCATAATTTTGCATGATAGCATCCTGCTTTCTTCAGGATATCATATATTCCTTTTACTTTTTAGATATGCCATTGAGCACGGAATTTTGATATATTAATAATTTTGTATAACACTTTGTAGTTTCCATATTTATCGATATTCACATGAAGAATCGGGATTACATCATGCTCTATGAGCTTTTTGACATTCTGGCTATGTATGACAGTACTAGTTGGTTCCTTGTTAAACAAAGAGTATGGATTCTCTGGATATATGTCATCATGTATGTTTATTGTCCATAGTTACAGAGTATCATGCTTCCTATACGTCATGTCTATGTTAGTCCTGGGCTGTTTGACTATGTATATGAAGTATCCATACGTCTATGTACATATATTGGCCACATTATGTATACAGCACTTTGTACTGTTTATGATTTTCCCCTCCTATACTGGTGCCAATCGCATACCTTATATGATGCGGTTGTGTGTTTGTGCGCAGGCGTCCTGTGAGCATAGGCGTTTCCGTGCTGCCGCGCCGTCTTCCTGGTGTGACGTCTGCTTCCATGACGGCCACGTGATGCGCACACGTGGCGGTCATGTGACCGGAACTGTCGTGCAGGAGGTGGCGCGGCTGGCGGCGAGCGTCCGATGCTGTCCTGGTTACTGCCTGCGTCACCAATACAGGAGCCGGCGGCAATTGGTTGACGCTGCCTTTTTAAACCACACGTTCCCCCACTTTGTCCACGCCCCCTGACGAAGGCTTCTCGCCGAAACGGCCGTCGGGAAGGACGCGGACAACACCCACTGACCACCAACTCTTCCAGGTATACGCTATATCATATAACTGTCACGATTTGTGGAAGTTCCCCTTATACATAGGCACTACAGTTATATTTGTGGGGACTTACACCAATAAGATATGTAGAAAAGGTGTTTTCTCCCTGTACTGTGACTTCAGTACATACAATGGTATAGCGTCCCCTGGTTGTTGTTATACATATCTATGTCCATATATAAATTATGTGCATTACACGATCATCAGCTATGACTATAACCTGTTAATGATGCTTACTGTGTCAGTTACAGATTGATGTCAGTGCAGGTTATGTGCATAGCAATATTTCATCATTAACATGCATATTTTGGGATTTCCCTGAAATTATTATTACTACACTGGAATCAAGTGGATACCCTGATGCATGGGACATGTGGGTAAATTTTCCCTCTCTTTTTGATGATGTATTTTACTCTGTTGACATCTGTATCTCTTCATTTATATAGTACAGATCTGATGCTTACTGTGTCAGTTACAGATTGATGTCAATACAGGCTTTGTGCATATTAGGATTTCATCATCAACATGCATAATTTGGGATTCCCTGTAAATCTCTAACATACTGGAATCAATTGGATACCCTGATGCATTGAATATGTGGATAAATTTCCCTCTATTTTTGATGACGTAATTTGCTCTGTTGACATCTGTATTTCTCTAATTGTGTAGTATAGATCCTTAATTTGTTTTCTGTATGCACAATGATTGAGGCTATGTGACCTCTTATATGGATATATTATCTATCTAACTAATTGTAGGTACATTATGGTCAGAGTTTGATTGTCCGTGCCCTCACTTGTATTGTGCCGCCCTGCACCTACCCCTATACTAATAAAGATCTCACCTTTTGCACTTTGGACTTTGGTCGTGTGTTCCTCTTTGTTGTTCATGCTGATAAAGGCAGAATGAGGAAGGTTTCTGCCAGGCAAGTTAATCGGATTAAGACAGCAGCTGCTAAAAAGCCATTACAAACCAGCAAACAGATATTTGAAGCTGCTGGTGCCTCTGGGGTCCCTCAAACCTCAAGGTGTAGGATCCTTCAAAGGCTTGCTGTGTTGCATAAACCTACTATTCTGCCACCCCTAACTAGTGCTCAGACATACATGAAGACTAATTTTCAAACAGTCTTGTTTACTGATAAGTGTCAAGCAACCCTGGTCCAGATGGATGGAGTAGTGGGTGGTTGGTGGATGGCCACCATGTCCCAACAAGGCTGCGACCTCAGCAAAGAGGTGGAGGAGTCATGTTTTGGGCTGGAATCATTGGGAGACATCTGGTAGGCCCCATTAGGGTTCCTGAAGGTGTGAAAATGACCTCTGCAAAGTATATAGAGTTTCTAACTGACAACTTTCTTCCATGGTACAAAAAGCAGAAACGTGCCTTCAGAAGCGAAATCATCATCATTCATGACAATGCACCATTTCATGCTGCAAAGAATACCTCTGTGTCATTGGCTGCTATGGGCATAAAAGGAGATAATCTCATGGTGTGGCCACCATCTTCCCCGACCTGAACCCTATAGAGAATCTTTGGAGTATCATCAAGCAAAAGATCTATGAGGGTGGGAGGAAGTTCACATCAAAACAACAGCTCTGGGAGGCTATTCTGACATCATGCAAAGAAATTCAAGCAGAAATTCTCCAAAAACTCACAAGTTCAATGGATGCAAGAATTGTGAAGAAGGGTTCCTATGTTAACATGTAACTTGGCCTGTTAGGATGCTTTGAATTTAAATAGCTTTCTATTTCAGTGAATGTGACCTCCTAATGCTGCAAATTCCACAAATGAGCGTTTTAAATTCTTTAAAACATATAAAATGTTTAGAAACTCTACTGTGCCTAATAATTTGGAACAGTGCATTTTGAGTTTTTTTTAATTTTGAAGATTATACTGTTATCATTGGGAGGTTTCTTCAATAAAATTCTATGTATGCTCTAATGGGTGATGACGTTTATTAGACTGACTGTCATTTGCACCGACCATTTAGAAAATCAGAGAAACATATCATTTGCATAATAATTTGGAACATGGTGTATGTACATAGTAGGAGTGGAGTAATCTGGCCACCTCTTACACTAGCAGCCTAATTGACCTTCGCTTATCAGGCAGGGTTACTACAGCACCCTAACTACTGTGGCCTATGCTAAACCTAACAATGGGATACCCCAAAATAGCACTCACAGTACCATAGGGAGGAAGAGCCTTTTTACTTTGGTTTAGTCTCATAATCTTAGTGTGGACTCTGCATGGAGCACTTCCTTCACCTCAAGGATTACTGTCCCCTACTCTGGGCTGCAGGCGTTTGTCCAAACCACTTTAGCTCAGCTACGTGGACCTTCTTCCTCTTTGTCTTGCGGTCCGTCCAAATGGTCTCCTGGTAGCCGTGTGTCACATTCTGTCTTGGGCCGCAGGTCCAACACTCACTCTGGTCCGACTACCTTTTCACTGCGCAACCTCTGAACTTTTCATCCCACGTGTGCGCCTTTTTCACGCTCTTTCACACCAAACCCCAGCCCTGCCTAAACCAACATCAGGACACCACAGGGGGCTGGGCCAGTCCAAGTACACACAGTTTGTTGGGGAGCATGGTTCTTAAAGTCACCCTGTTGTTTATCCCCATTACGACCCTCGTGATGGGGCTCAGTTGTTGATTGGTGAAACTGTAAGGGGCAACCTGTCTCCTCGTTTCCCCCACAGTGAGCCTCACTACTGCAGGGGACAGAAGTTTAACAGTGGCTCTCAGTGCCCAGGTGGATCACTCCGACTCCCATTAGGGTAGTGCATCCTGTGTACACAACGCCAACAATGGGCGTCCTGATGGTCCACTCTTCGGCGGAGGTGTCGGGGGTGCACTGGTACCCTGACTGGCTGGCACTGGTAAGTGATATTGCAGAGTTTGGGGTACGGTTCATATACCGGCGGAATGGGGGAAGGACTGTAAGGGTATGTCAGGCTTGGGTAAGGGGACTCAGGCATGGAGGCTGGGGGAAAGGCATGATATGGATGTGATAAAGCTTGATAGGTGGCCTCTGAGTTAGAGAGAGTCCCTGTCCTTCTTTCCATTTGAGTTAGTTTTTCCTGCATATTATTCAGAGAGCTCTGCAGATCTTGTACACCTTGATCAGCGCTTGTTAACCATTCGCAGTACCGAGGGCTGCAGCAGTCTGAGTTCATACCACTTCAGAAGGGTAGCTGTCCTCTTTGCTTCGGGCCACTGCCTTGACCAGTATTTGCCGAAAGCTCAAAGCTGGATCCACTCTGACTCGCTCATGCAGGACCCAGCTCAAGTGGGTGCTGTAGAGTAGCAGAATATACTGTTCTCACAATATCCGGTCCAGGGGTCCCATGCTGCTCACTCCATCTGCCTCTTTCTTCTGCACCTTGGCTAATACATTTTTTATTACTGTGGCATATGGGGATACTTCTTCCTACTGCTGCCTGTAGCCGATGGAAGAACTTTGATGGAAGTGTCCTGCGCTAGCAGTCTCAACATATATCTCCTCCAGAAACTCCCCTATCTCTTTCAAGGTGTTATATGTGGTTTCCAGTTGACGTTTCTACGGGCCTCACCCTCAAGGGCGGCCAAAGTGATCTCCACCTGTAGCTCTGGGCTGACATTGTAGATCTTAGCAGCCCTTTGTAAACTGGTCACCCAGTTGGATAGTGGCATACTTTGGCCATCAAATTTAGGCAGCACACTATACAGCGCATTCATAATAAGGGCCCTTGCAGGATTTCCATCATTGCCTGCAGCACCCACATCTGCGTTACTGTCATTTCTGTCTGGCGCTTCAATCTCTGTGACCGTACCCTGCTCACAGTGCAACTTGTAGCAAAGTTGGTGTGTACCGCCTAGTACAGTACAACAGATAAGGAGACAGAAACAAAAGACCATCTTTATTGGCAAACAGAAAGTTACTGGGCCAGGAAATTCAGTAAACAATGTGTATATTCACAATAGCAACACAAACACTAGGACGAATAGCTAGAACACAGTCAACCGGCTGCACTCAAACTATTACACTTGTGGTTCCCTATCAACAATGAAAACAATCATCAATGGCTACTCTTTCCTAATTCCTATCTGGCCTTCGCTACTCGAGTCATGCTACAACAGCACGCTAACTACTGTAGCCTATGCTAACCCTAACTCGGGGACGACACGATATAGTACTATTGGTACTGTAGGGAGGAAGAGCTTTTCTACTTTAGATCAGTCTAAGGATCTTGGTGCAGACTCTGCAAGGAGCACTTCCTTCACATCAAGGATTCCCGCCCACCTCTCCGGCCTGCAAGCATCGGGGAAAATCACTTCGGGTCAGCTATGTGGTCCTTCTTCCTTACTTTTTCGCAGACTGGTATTCGGGTAGCTGGGTGTCACGTTCTGTCCTAGGGCGGCTGGTCCAAAACTCACTCTGATCTGACTCTCTTTTCACCATTCAACCGCTGAATTATTTTTCCCGCTGTCTGACACCACACCCCAGACCTGCCTAAACCAATATCCGGACACCATGGGGGGTTGGGTCAGTCCAAGTACACACAGTTCAGAGGGAAGTATGTTTTTTTAAAGTCACCATGTCATTTAATGCTTCACGGGGGCTGACCCCTTATATTGTAATTAAATAATGTGCTATGAAATTGTTAAATAGATACATGATAAAGGTTTTAGCAAATATTAAAAGGAGATAGGAGGTGGAACTATAAGTTTGGCTATTGCAAAGTAATGAGTCTTCTCCAGTCTAACCTTCAATTCTCCAAGGTCACCTAATACAGTGTACAAGTTAATGACATATATTATTCTACTCCATCAGCACTTCAGACCTATAGCAAAGGATAGCTGACATTGCCAAACACTGTACCTTCATTTGATGAGTACGTAGGGTAAATGATAGATGAAGCTAGAAACAAAATCTGTCTAAACAATATATGATCTGTAAATCTGCAGAATGCCTACACAGAAGATTATTTCCACTATATGTAAATGGGATTTTGTAAAATCACCTTTCTGGTATAGAAAAGCAGTGCAAAAAATATATTAATATTTCTGTCACTCAAATGGATGTTTGGTCTCCATCAGAGAATTTCTTAAACACATTCAATTTGTATCCTTTTATTTAAGTATTTATCTATCTTGGTTATTTTACCCACAGGATAAAACAAAAAATGATAATACACAGTTTGTGAAGACACAATTTATTATTAGCGAATTGCCAAATATTTGGCTGAAACAGTTTAGTCTCCTTAAAAAAAAAAAGCAAAAGAAATGAATGAAGAGATGGATCTTAAGAGAATAAGACCATGGAACTAAAGAGATTAAAGAGGGCTTTACACGCAACGACATCGCTAACGAAATGTCGTTGGGGTCATGGAATTCTTGACGCACATCTGGCCTCGTTAGCGTCGTTGTTGCGTGTGAAACGTACGAACCACCATTAACGATCAAAAATACTCACTTGATCGTTGACACGTCGTTCTACAGTAATCCCAAATATCGTTGCTGGTGCTGGATGCAGGTTGTTCGTCGTTCCTGAGGCAGCACACATTGCTACGTGTGATACCCCAAGAACGACGAAGAACACCTTACCTGCGTCCTCCAGCAAATAGATGGGCGTCACTTTCTTTTGGCTGCTCTCCTCCCCTCCGCTTCAATTGGATGGCTGCACGAACCGCCCCCTTAGAAAGGAGGTGTTTCTCTGGCAACAGCGACGTCGCTAGGCAGGTAAGTCCATGTGACGGGGACTAACGATATTGTGCGCCACGGGGAGCGATTTGCCCGTGACGCACAAACGACGGAGGTGGGTGCTTTCATGAGCAACATCGCTAGCGATGTCGCTGCGTGTAAAGCAGCCTTTAAGACCATCAGAGTAGTACATATAACGTGACATCCCATAGAGATGAGCAGATCACTTTGCACAACCCCGATCCATGGTCCAGTTCAGTGCACTTTGGCCAATAAAATATGGTTGCCACTCGATGGCCTTAAGAGTGGGTGCTCCTTTGTAAATTTGTAACGTAACAGAGATAAAACCCGGCACTCCAATTCAAGATAAAGGGATTATGCGTTTATTAACTGCAGCAAAAGTGTCTGTGTGCAGTGGGCCAACGTTTCGGTCATATGACCTTGTTCACGGCCAGAAGAGAATACAGACTGATGCAAGCAGATATAGTGATCTTGATATTAGCTGTGCAAATTTCCTAAGCTTCTGGGTCTCGACGCAACGTTTGATTCGCTGGACTGGTATGACGTCATCTGTGAAGCACATGTGACGTCCCGCTAGCCCGGTTTAAGCCTGGAATCTTGGAGGGTAACAAAATTTGCACAGGTCCTGTTCATGAGAGCATTGACCTGGACAGAGGAGTGGGATTGCTTGAAGCGATCCGCTTATCTCTGCTCACCACCCAACAGTGGTCAAATACAAAGACAACTGGGGTTTTTTTTGTACACTTCTTTTTTTACATTTGAAATATGTAATTTCTTTCTGCTTTTTTAAATTCTTGTAAAATGTATAGCTGACTGTAACATTCTCTGGTGAAATCACTCATGACCTTCATGATTTCTTCAAAAAAGGCGTCTGTCTTTATTTTTTTAAAAAATCTTTTTTTGGATCCTTGCACATATTCAATGAACAAACTGGGTCCTCAGATGACCATCTTGCTTCCCTAGAAATACATACAGCATAACTAAAACTAAGAAAATTAGAAATATATTTATACAATTTCACTGCAGGGGAAGGCTGTGCGCACACGTTGTGTTTTCATCTCGTTCTTTTATGCTTTTTTGAGTGCAGATTTGTCACAAAACCAGAAGGAAATCCTGATGTCAGCAAAGACAATGAGAATCCTGAAGTGTCATGGACACGTTACTTATTTGTGACTTGCTGATATGATGCATAAAGTAATGTGCAGCATGTCAATTCGTTCAGCGTTTTTGTAGCTTTTTTCATCAATTGACTTCAAGTTAGTCGATTAAAAACTATATAAAAAGACAGGTATAAAATTATTGTGATTTTGCTGCTTATTTGTAGTGTTTTTGCATGTGTTTTTAGACATCATTGAATATTATAGAGATAGATAATAATAACCTATTTGGCCTCTGTGTCAATATGAGTATCACATGCCCTCTGGGCATCCCAGAGGTACGTTCACATGGTAACTATTCTTCTGCATTGTTTACAGGTGTAATAAGCATATTATAATGGTTATGTGTGGTTGTTATTTGATTTTGCGCCTCGGTCTAATCATTTGTTTGCTTCTTGGCTAGCTCTCCATTTGTGAGAGTTGTAGAGATACGAAGGTGAACGGATGCTCTTGTTCAGTGGCTTGGCTGTCTTTAGAAAGACTGTATGGACCAAGGCTCATCCCACTGAATGCCTTTACTTCTTCCCTGTGATCAGAACACTACACAGATAACACAGGGTGAAGGCACCACACTCAGGGAAGACTTTATTGGTTCACCAACACTCAACAGCGTATAGTACACTCCCAACAAGAACACAAGATAGTACAAGCAACAGAGTCTCACCCTTCTGCTGGCCTGCCTGGGATTACAATCTTCTTGAGTTCAGGGCATCCATGGTCAATTATCCAAGGCAGCAGCATGCCATTTTTGGCGGCCACCCACTGAGAGAACATAGCAGCACAACAAAGGAAGCTGACCGAGCACAACAAAGTTTGTTGCAGTGTGACCGAATTTTTCCAACCTGGGTTCTCCAAGCAAATTTGTGGGCTCAATGTTGGGCAGTGGAGCAGTTATGTAATCCTTCAGCTAGATGTATGGACTCTAGGCTGAAGTCCTGTGGAATGACACTAGTGACAGTATCAAGGCCCTTTTTTATCCTTCAGTTCCCATTTCAAGGTATTGTGTCTTACAGGATTGGTGGGAGATGGCTGTTACCTTGTTGATTGCTAGTTCAATTTGACTGCATAATTGTTCTCTAAATGATGTAGTCTGAAGGGGGCTGAGGCAATCCATAATCAGCAGGCATTCCACAAATTAGCAAACAAAAGGGGTCTAACATGGAACAATGGGTAACTGAACAAAGGAACAATATGTCTGGCATAATGTAATGCCTGCCTGGATCCACAGACTCAGACAGGCCATAATGGACAGGCTAGATGGAAGCCACTCACCCAGCAGGACCCCTAGAACCTGAAACCCTTTAACCCCTATACAGGGATTTGGAATTACACAGGGCCCTGGAGATCACTACCTGTGTAAGGCAGCAGTCCGGAGAGAAGTCATCAGGCAGGGTCAAACCAGAAATTGCAGAACAGGGACAGAATCGGCAGGCAAGGACGTAAACCGCAAACGTAGCAGAGGTCAAATCCGGATCGGGCAGCGAGGTACATAAACAACAGGCAGAAGGGTAGTCAGAACACAAGCAAGGTCAGCGCACAGGAATCAAAATACAAACAGCACAGGAACCAGGAATTCAAACTATCTCTAGCAGTGGTCACATGACAGGAGGGGGAATAAGAAGGGTGTGGTGTCTTCCCAATGGCTGCAGGTGAATGATGGCAACTTCAGCTGGAAGACACACGCCACTTACAGTCAGCCAGTGGTACTGTAGGTTCAAGGGAAACCCAGCCTAGTGGATGAGCGGAGCCTGTGCTCAGCAGAGCAACGGGCACCGACTCCTCTCCCATCACTAGCACTATCCATGGCGGGAACACGGCGTCGCCTGGCGATCAGAGCAGAAGTCACAGGAGCGGACTTCGGTGGGGACATGACACATAATTGAGACCAGTTAATTCCCACACAAGTGGACAGATTGATGCTGAGTCGTCACAAGACACTCATACTTCAACACCTTTGAGCCAATATTCACACACACCCTGTTTACATTATTTTGTCTTTCGATATGCAGTTGAAACCAGAAGTTTATATACACTAGGTAAAAAGACACATCTGCATGTTTTTCTCACTATCTGACATGAAATCAGGATAAACTATTCCCGTTTTAGGTCAATTAGGATTACCAAACTTATTTTTATTTGCCAAATCCCAGAACAATGAGAGAGAGAGAGAGAGAGACAGAGAATGTTTTAAGCCTAAGCCACACGGCGAGAAAATCGGTGCGAGTGGAGTGCGATAAAACATCGCATTCCCCTCGGACCAATTCTAGCCTGTGTGTCAGCACATATGAGCGATTATTTTCTCAGCACTAATTGGACCGAGAAAAGAATCGCCGCATGCTGCGATTGTAAGCCGAGACTCTTTTCTCTCGCACCAATTCAAGTGAATGGGGCGAGAGAAAAATCGCACTGCACTCGCGGTACACCGGTGTACCGCACGTGCAGAGCGAGAATCGCCATAGCCGCCTACGGAGGAGAGAGGGAGAGAAATCCCTTCCTTCCTCCGTGCCGGCCCGCCCCTCCACATCGCCGGCCCTCCCCCCGCAGCTGAGGTCCACTCGCAGGGTCGGACCTCAGATGCAGGCACACTTGCATGACACTCCTGGTGTGCTGCCAGCGCGAGCCGAGTCTCATGCGAGCATCGCAGTAGTGCCCCGTGTGGCCCCAGCCTTAAGGCATTTATTACTTTCTGCAAAGTCAAAAGTTTACATACACTAAGAGTAATACGCCTTTAAACAATATGTGACAGCCCATATGATGATGTCATGTCTTTGAAAGCTTCTTATTCTGGTGTATGAACAGCATCTGTGTTAATTAGAGACACACCTGTGGATGTATTTTAATGCACACCTGAAACACACTGCTTCTTTGTGTAGCATTATGTGAAAGTCAAAAGAATCAACCAAAATCTCAGGAAGAGGATTTGGACTTGGACAAGTCTGGTTCATTTTTGGGTGCAATTTCCAGATATCTGAAGGTGCCTCATTTATCTGTACAAACAATTATATGCAAGTGCAAACAAGATGGGAATGTCCAGCCACCATACCACTCAGGAAGGAAATGAGTTCTGTGTACCAGAGATGAACGTGCTTTGGTCAGGCATATGCATATCAACCCAAGAACAAAAGCAAAAGACCTTGTGAAGATGCTTGTGGAAGCTGGTAAGATTGTGTCATTATCTACAGTGAAACGAGTACTGTATCAACATGGGCTGAAAAGCCACTCTGTCAGGAAGGAGCCATTACTCCAAAAGAAACATAAAAAGCCAGAGTAATGTTTGCAAATGCACACAGGAACAAAGACCTTATTTTTTGGAGACATGTCCTGTGGTCTAACAAAACTAAAATTGAACTGTTTGGCCATAATGATCATTGTTATGTTTGGATGAAAAAGGGAGAAGATTTCAAGCCTAAGAACACCATCCCAACTGTGAAACTCTGGGGTGGCAGAATCATATTGTGGGGTTGTTTTGCTGCACTTGACTAGTGCACTTCACAAAAGAAATGGCTTCATGAGGAAAGAAAATTATGTGGCAATACAGAAGCAAAATCTCAAGACATCAACCAGGAACTTAAAGCTTTTGCGGAAATGGTTCTTCCAAATGGCCAGAAGCATACTGCCAAACTGGTTACAAAGTGGCTTAAGGATAACAAAGTCAATGTTTGGAGTGGCCATCATAAAGCCCTGATCTCAATCCTATTGAAAATTTTTGCCAGAGCTGAAAAGGTAGGTGAGAGCAAGGCAACCCACAAACATGGCTCAGTTACACCAGTTCTGTCCGAAGGAATGGGTCCAAATTCCTACCAACTATTGTGAGAAGCTTATGGAAGGATATCCAAAACCTTTGATCCAAGTCATACAGTTTAAAGGCAAATACTAATGTAAACTTTTGACTTTACAGAAAGTAATAAAAATGCCTTAAAACAATCTCTCTCTCTATCTCACTCATTATGCTGGCATTTGCCAAATATAAATAATTTTGGTAATCCTAATTGACCTAAAACGGGAAAGGTTTATTCTGATTTTATGTCAGATAGTGAGAAAAACATCACATGTGTCTTCTTAGATAGCGTATGTAAACTTCTGGTTTCAACTGTACATGTCTACCTATAGTGCCTTGCGAAAGTATTCGGCTCCCTTGAAATTTTCAACCTTTTCCCACATTTCAGGCTTCAAACATAAAGATAAAAATTTTAATGTTAAGGTGAAGAATCAAAAACAAGTGGGACACAATTGTGAAGTTAAACAAAATTTATTGCTTATTTTAAACTTTTTTTAAAAAATAAATAACTGAAAAGTTATATTATTTGTCCCCTTTACTTTCAGTGCAGCAAACTCACTCCAGAAGTTCATTCAGGATCTCTGAATGATCCAATGTTGTCCTAAATGACTAATGATTAGGGATGGGCTGCATGTGCACCCTCATATGGTAATTTGTTCCTGGTCCTGTGGGAAAGGGAAGCTGTCCTTGACACTGATGGTCATGAACACATTATCTCGTGAATGCGCTATATAGACGATGTGCTCTTCATCTGGCAGGGTTCCTCATCTCAGCTCGACAACTTTATGCGACTCCTTAATGTTAATGATAGGAATATCAGACTGACCTGGAAACATAGCCGTACATCTATTGACTTTCTGGATATATCCATCTGCAAATTGACGGATGGATCTCTCCAGACTGATATTTTCCCGCAAAAAAACTGCCACCAATTCACTTCTACATTTTTCCTCTTCCCACCCTCCACAGTTGAAATGTTCTATCCCTACGGGACAGTTTCTCCATGCCAGGAGGATCTGTTCTGATGATATGACATTTCAACATCAGGCAGCTATTTTGTCTCATCGTTTCCAAGATGGGGGCTATAAATCTGAGGATATTGTTAGGGGATATCAACGTGCCAGGAACGCCACTAGACAGGCATTGCTATCCAAGGGCAAAACTCAGAAAGATTCTAGAGATGACACTGCTAGGTTTATTACTACCTTTAACTGTAAATCCTTTGAATTTAAAAAGGTTCTTGAGAAGCATTGGCCTAGGGATAGGATAGGGACCTGAAGTCGACACTTACCTCTTATCTCTCTATCACATGGCGCAGGTCGCGTAATCTAAAGGATCTCCTCACAAAAAGCCATTACATTCCTCCAAGGAGTAAATTTCTATTTGATAGCTGTGGATAACCTTGGGGATCTTTTCCCTGTGGGTCTTGCACTGCTTGCCAGTACATCCCCAAGAGATACGATTTTACTAACTCTCGTGGGGATAAGCAATTCCATATTGTCCATTTCATCAATTGTAATACAGAAGTAGTCATTTATCATGCCACATGCCCCTGAAGACTGATCTATATCCGTATGACTACTCGAAGTCTGAGGGTCCGCTTACAGGAGCATGTGAGAGATATCAGAAATGCTGCCCAATCCCTAGAGCCTGATAAATTAAAAACGATCCTCGTGGTCTTTGCATACGTGAAATTGACCATGTATATATAGGTGTTAGGGGAGGTGACGTGAAAAAGAGACTTCTACAGAAAGAGACAAGGTGGATGGTCACCTTGGAAACAATCACCCCCCAGGGCCTGAACGAGGCAGTTAGTTTCAAGTATTTTCTGTAATTAGTTCTGTGCGAAGTTTAATGGGCCTTTGGCCAATATTTGTATGTTTTTAATTTTTTTTAACTTTGGGGTTTATATGTCTTTTAGGGACCTCTCATACTTACCTTCTTATATTCAGGCGATTGATTTGACACATATCTGGCTGATTATTTGGATCCGAACGGTGAGCTTTTGGATGGCTGCGTAATACGGACCAATGACCTACATGAATACCTTCAACCTCCCTCTGGACTCTTATATGTATTACATCTGAATATGATTATGTTCTTTTATATTTATTTGCTGAATAATTGATCCACTATCGGATGTGGCATGCCTGTCTGGAGTGTTGGTTCAGCTGATCCGTCCTTCCGGAATTTTGGTATGCCATACCTGATGGGACCATCTGATTATATTATCAATCTTTTTGAGATGGGGTATGGGACATTGATGCTTGCATGTATTCATATGAGGGACTTTATTAATTCATTTTTTTGTGATTACCTCGATTCATGCTTTTACCAATGTTTCCTACTATGTTACAGTTAGGTCCAGAAATATTTGGACAGTGACACAAGTTTTGTTATTTTAGCTGTTTACAAAAACATGTTCAGAAATACAATTATATATATAATATGGGCTGAAAGTGCACACTCCCAGCTGCAATATGAGAGTTTTCACATCCAAATTGGAGAAAGGGTTTAGGAATCATAGCTCTGTAATGCATAGCCTCCTCTTTTTCAAGGGACCAAAAGTAATTGGACAAGGGACTCTAAGGGCTGCAATGAACTCTGAAGGTGTCTTCCTCGTTAACCTGTAATCAATGAAGTAGTTAAAAGGTCTGGGGTTGATTACAGGTGTGTGGTTTTGCATTTGGAAGCTGTTGCTGTGACCAGACAACATGCGGTCTAAGGAACTCTCAATTGAGGTGAAGCAGAACATCCTGAGGCTGAAAAAAAAGAAAAAATCCATCAGAGAGATAGCAGACATGCTTGGAGTAGCAAAATCAACAGTCGGGTACATTCTGAGAAAAAAGGAATTGACTGGTGAGCTTGGGAACTCAAAAAGGCCTGGGCGTCCACGGATGACAACAGTGGTGGATGATCGCCGCATACTTTCTTTGGTGAAGAAGAACCCGTTCACAACATCAACTGAAGTCCAGAACACTCTCAGTGAAGTAGGTGTATCTGTCTCTAAGTCAACAGTAAAGAGAAGACTCCATGAAAGTAAATACAAAGGGTTCACATCTAGATGCAAACCATTCATCAATTCCAAAAATAGACAGGCCAGAGTTAAATTTGCTGAATAACACCTCATGAAGCCAGCTCAGTTCTGGAAAGTATTCTATGGACAGATGAGACCAAGATCAACCTGTACCAGAATGATGGGAAGAAAAAAGTTTGGAGAAGAAAGGGAACGGCACATGATCCAAGGCACACCACATCCTCTGTAAAACATGGTGTAGGCAACGTGATGGCATGGGCATGCATGGCTTTCAATGGCACTGGGTCACTTGTGTTTATTGATGACATAACAGCAGACAAGAGTAGCCGGATGAATTCTGAAGTGTACCGGGATATACTTTCAGCCCAGATTCCGCCAAATGCCGCAAAGTTGATCGGACGGCGCTTCATAGTACAGATGGACAATGACCCCAAGCATACAGCCAAAGCTACCCAGGAGTTCATGAGTGCAAAAAAGTGGAACATTCTGCAATGGCCAAGTCAATCACCAGATCTTAACCCAATTGAGCATGCATTTCACTTGCTCAAATCCAGACTTAAGACGGAAAGACCCACAAACAAGCAAGACCTGAAGGCTGCGGCTGTAAAGGCCTGGCAAAGCATTAAGAAGGAGGAAACCCAGCGTTTGGTGATGTCCATGGGTTCCAGACTTAAGGCAGTGATTGCCTCCAAAGGATTCGCAACAAAATATTGAAAATAAAAATATTTTATTTGGGTTTGGTTTATTTGTCCAATTACTTTTGACCTCCTAAAATGTGGAGTGTTTGTAAAGAAATGTGTACAATTCCTACAATTTCTATCAGATATTTTTGTTCAAACCTTCAAATTAAACGTTACAATCTGCACTTGAATTCTGTTGTAGAGGTTTCATTTCAAATCCAATGTGGTGGCATGCAGAGCCCAACTCGCGAAAATTGTGTCACTGTCCAAATATTTCTGGACCTAACTGTATATATTATTGGTCTTCCATATATGATATGCCTCTATTATGTACATAGCTTTACTGTTGTTAATCCATCTAACACCCCTGCTTTGTGTTTAATGCAGTTGTTTCATACAGCAGGGGGTTGAGATGATATTCAGGACATTGGGTTCTCCACTGGGATGTGATCAACGGGGTGGGCGTCTATCTTTCAGCTCTTTGTTCTTCCTCTATATGATTGATGCCCCTGTCCTGCGCCTCACAGCTTAGGGGAGCATCACACTATTTACTATTTCCAATGTGGTTATTGGCTTCCCCGCTGTGACATGCATGGCAGGGCGGGTATTTGACTGGGGGTCCGTTTTTCCGCCTCTGGTATGACACTCCCCGTTTTTCATGTTGCTGGCTGCATTATATATGACAGCACAGACGTGCCACGTGCATGCCCTGCTCGCGTTTCCTGCGGTGGGGGCCTCGCAACACTTTCGGGAGGAATGGGGGATGACGTTTGTCCTCCCCTCGTTTGTGCTCATGGTGCTCTGTGCACCCTGCCCCGGAAGGCAGGGGATCATGATGACGAGCGCGCCGATTTGCTGATGGATCCCCTATACTTGCATATAAACTTTCACATGATGCACTCTGGCCATGCCTCCTGAAAAACGCGTCGAGGCCCTGCCCACCGCCACCTGTTTGCCTGCTAGTACTCCTCTAACATGTCTCAAGGTAATATCCTGTTAACATGCTAAATTGCTGACATGTCTTTGGCCCGTACAGGGAGGGAGCACGCGGGTGAATGTATTCAGTTAACTATTTATTATATAATCCTTTCACCCGTTGGGTAATGGGATTTAACATTAACCCTTCAGTATACTAGGAGCTCTGAAACTATCAGGTGGCGTTTGTGCAACTCTGTGTCTGGCGACATTTTTCATCTCGGTCGCCATCACTGTCTGTCATTGTTCACAACTATAATAATAAATATTTTGTATTTCACCAAGTACTTGCTTTTGGTCTTTTCTTTATCAGTGGCCCTCTTTACCATCTCTTTATTTGTGGATTGGTCACTGTGTTTTTGGTTTGGCTGTTTGATTTAGACCTTCCCTTTAATAAAAGTTGTAGGTTTACACCCCCGATGTTCGGCAGCCTCGCCGGAACGTTTTGTAAAGTTCGCGTTCGGTTTCTGAGATAACGCGAACTTGCATTCGAACACCGAACTTGGACTTTACAGTTACAGTGCTAGACAAAAGTATTGGCACCCCTACAATTCTGTCAGAGAATACTCAGTTTCTTCCTGAAAATGATTGCAATCACAAATTCTTTGGTATTATTATCTTCATTTAATTTGTCTTCAATGAAAAAAAATAAAAAATTATGTCAAAAAGCCGAATTGGATATAATTCCACACCAAACATAAAAAGGGGGTGGACAAAAGTATTGGCACTGTTTGAAAAATCATGTGATGCTTCTCTAATTTGTGTAATTAACAGCACCTGTAACTTACCTGTGGCACCTAACAGGTGTTGGCAATAACTAAATCACACTTGCAGCCAGTTGACATGGATTAAAGTTGACTCAACCTCTGTTCTGTGTCCTTGTGTGTACCACATTGAGCATGGAGAAAAGAAAGAAGACCAAAGAACTGTCTGAGGACTTGAGAATCCAAATTGTGAGGAAGACCTGAAAGTTCCTGTGTCTATGGTGCGCAGTGTCATCAAGAAGTTTAAAGCCCATGGCACTGTGGCTAACCTCCCTAGATGTGGAAGGAAAAGAAAAATTGACGAGAGATTTCAGCGCAAGATTGTGCGGATGGTGGAAAAGAACCTCGACTAACATCCAAACAAGTTCAAGCTGCCCTGCAGTCCGAGGGTACAACAGTGTCAACCCGTACTATCCATCGGTGTCTGAATGAAAAGGGACTGTATGGTAGGATACCCAGGAAGACCTCACTTCTTACCCCGAGACATAAAAAAGCCAGGCTGGAGTTCGCCAAAACTTACCTGAGAAAGCCTAAAACATTTTGGAACAATGTTCTTTGGTCAGATGAGACAAAAGTAGAGCTTTTTGGGAAAAGTCATCAACATAGAGTTTACAGGGGAAAAAAAAGAGGCATTCAAAGAAAAGAACACGGTCCCTACAGTCAAACATGGCGGAGGTTCCCTGATGTTTTGGGGTTGCTTTGCTGCCTCTGGCACTGGACTGCTTGACCGTGTGCATGGCATTATGAAGTCTGAAGACTACCAACAAATGTTGCAGCATAATGTAGGGCCCAGTGTGAGAAAGCTGGGTCTCCCTCAGAGGTCATGGGTCTTCCAGCAGGACAATCACCCAAAACACACTTCAAAAGCACTACAAAATGGATTGAGAGAAAGCACTGGAGACTACTAAAGTGGCCAGCAATGAGTCCAGACCTGAATCCCATAGAACACCTGTGGAGAGATCTCAAAATGGCAGTTTGGAGAAGGCACCCTTCAAATCTCAGGGACCTGGAGCAGTTTGCCAAAGAAAAATGGTCTAAAATTCCAGCAGAGCATTGTAAGAAACTCATTGATGGTTACCGGAAGCGGTTGTTCGCAGTTATTTTGGCTAAAGGTTGTGCAACCGAGTATTAAGCTAAGGGTGCCAATACTTTTGTCTGGCCCATTTTTGGAGTTTTGTGTGAAATGATCAATGATTTGATTTTTGTTTCATTCTCTTTTGTGTTTTTTTCATTGCAAGCAAAATAAATAAAGATAATAATACCAAAGAATTTGTGATTGCAATCATTTTCAAGAAGAAACTGAGTATTATCTGACAGAATTGCAGGGGTGCCAATACTTTTGGCCAGCACTGTATGGGATGGGGTGGGGGGGGCTACAAAATAAAGAATACAGTTAATAATAAACATTGTCATTATACTTACAGGTCCCGCAACGCGTCCTGCAGACTCTGTCTCTTGAATCTTCTCCTTCCGATCATCGCTGTGCCCTCCCGGTAACCAGCACTGATGATAGGACCTACCGAGATGTCATACCCATGTGACCTGTCACGTTGTATTACCTCGTTGGTTACAGACCGGTCACATGGCTATGATGTCATCCTAGGTCCTGTCAGTGCATCTCGCCGGTACGCGGTGCTCGCCGAAGGATCTCAGTACTCGGTATACTCTGCGAGCGCTGTGTACCGGCGAGATGCTCTGGCACATGGTTGGCTCCCTGTCCCTGCATGCCGGCGCTCTTTACAGAGTCAGGCCACATGCAGGGATTGGCTGCCACAGCCAGGGAATAGCGGCGCCAGGAATCAGGTGATCGGAGATCACTGTTGCTATAGTAACCTGCCCGTCAGGTTACTAATGCAGCAGTGGGTGACATCACTGCTTGCCAACCCGCAGCTTCTGCTCACTCATTGAGTGATTAGACTGCACAGGGAGCAGAAGTGTTCTTCCTCCCATCCTGTGCTGTCTGATATAGCAGAGCTGCATGTTTTGAAGGAGAAAGAAGAAAGAAGATTTCCAGGATTGTGGAGGGGTCAGAGGGAGTAATAAACATGGAGTCTCTAAGTGTGTCTGTGTATTTATTTCTAATAAAGTATTTTTTCTATGTGTGGTGTCTTTTTTTTTTTTTTAAACAGTATGGGGTATGACATATAGTCAGGGGGAATATTTATATAGTAAATAATTCATAAAAATATTCCCAAAGTGCAAAATTTTATTAATAAATAGCAAAGAGTGCTAATCCCAATAAATTTCATTCAAAGAGGTGATCTCAATAGACCTTATACATATAACATACCTCCCCATCTGCTCCTGGATACCAGGGACAGAATGGAGAGCGCAAGATCAGATCTATATGACCATATATAACACAGGTTACGGTTTGATACAAACAAATATATGCACAGAACTCCAATATAGCCATTGCTCAGCAGTGCTTAATTAAAGAACTATAGTCCTTCACAGACACATTCCCCTTCAGTGGACAGATGTATAATGCTGTTGGCAGAGATATAATAGTCCTCTGTAATACTACTGTTTTTACAATGGAGGGATCTGTGATGATCATGTTTGTATTCTTAGCCTCCTGAAGAACCATTGTATAGGGGAAAACGCGTCGAGGCAAAATCACCAGGCTTACCATCTACAAACTATGGTATATACAACATACAGAGGACTATTATATCTCTGGTATCCAGGAGCAGATGGGGAGGTATGTTATATGTATAAGGTCTATTGAGATCACCTCTTTGAATGAAATTTATTGGGATTAGCACCCTTTGCTATCTATTAATAAAATTTTGCACTTTGGGAATATGTTTATGAATTATTGTGTCTTTTTTTAACCCTTTGTTGGAGATTCTTAATGGCCGGGTCAAACTTGCCTGACATTAAGAATCTCTGGCTTAATACTAGCTAGTAAAACAAATCTGGTATTAACCCCTAATTACCCAGTGTGCCACCCGTCACCAGGGCTGCTGTATGAGTCGGATACAGCGCCAGAAGATGGCGCTTCTATGAAAGCGCCATTTTCTGGGGCGGCTGCGGACTGCAATTCGCAGCAGGGTGGACCAGAAAGATTGGGCCAACCTCTGAGCTGCGGATTCCTATCCCCAGCTGCCTAGTTGTTCCTGGCTGGACACAAAAAAGCCCATGTTGTTTCTTTTTTAATTATTTCATGAAATTCATGAAATAATTAAAAAAAGAGCTTCCCTATATTTTTGGTTCCCAGCTGGGTACAAATAGGCAGCTGGGGGTTGGGGGAAGCCTGTAGCTGCCTGCTGTACCTGGCTAGCATACAAAAATATGGCGAAGCCCACGTAATTTTTTTTTAGTTTTTTGGCAAAAGACAAAAAAAAAAGGCTTCCCTGGATTTTCCATTGCCAGTGAAGGTAACACCAAGCAGTGGGGTTAGCAGCCAGTGGGTGCTTGGATTACCCTTAGCTAGCAATAGAAAATGCAGCGGGAGCATATTTTTTGTAATTATTTATTTTAATTACTTTTTTTTTTTTTTAATCCAATCAATTTTTATTGTAGGAAGTTACATTACAAAAAAAGGAGAAATTCAGGTATCATTGGCAATAATACACAAAGAGGACAACGCTGTAACATGTGGTAGTAACACCTTTGATTATGATTCACATTTCCTGTCACACCACCACCAATCATGTCTGATGCAAGTTGCAACTTTTTTAGGTTAATCAATACCCAATACGTATAGAGTCAACCTACCAATTTACTCTTTAATCCTCAAAATGAGGGATCCAAACAACCAGAACCAGAGAGTAAGAAAGGAAGATAAGAAAAGGGAGGGGAGAGAGAGGTGGGGGAGATGGGGAGAACCATGGATGGTTGCAAGGAAGCAACCAGGGAGGGGGGGGGGGGGAGGGTATTGGATGGCGTTTCGGGGTAGCCCGAGCAGTAACAACAACAGAGATTTAAACACCTTGACTATTGACATGTGGTATGGGTGAACTCCCTGCGTAACACACACTTTGACCCTATTTGACCCGTTTTTAATTATCAACAGTTTGCCCTGGAAACAGATGCCTGACAGGGGATGCATATACAGAGTTTAGCCACGTGTCCCAAATCTGAAGTATTTTGTTTTTGGCGCGGATGGAGTGAGCCAGACAGAACTCGTATTGGCATTGGAGATTAATTCGGTTATATAGTTCAACTAATGTAGGCGTCTTTGGGGATTTCCAGTGCAAATTTATGCAATATCTGGCAGCTACTAGAATGTGAACTAATAAACCCCTGGATTCCCAAGAGAACTCCTCTATACCTACGTTTAGCACTGCCAGAGCCGGATTCGGATTAATACGATTGCCTGTCAGCTCACCCATCAGGCCAAACACCTCCAACCAGAACGAGAAAACCTTGGGACAAGCCCACCAGCAGTGACCAAGAGTACCCCTTTGGAGGCAGCCCTTCCAACAATGTGGCGAATAATTTGGGAGGAACTGTGCTAAGTTGGCTGGGGACCGATACCATCGCAGGTGTACTTTTTTCAGTTGCTCCAGATGATTTATACGCTTGGAATATTTTTGGATATTTGCTGATGCCGAGTGCCAGTTTGAAGGTGAGGTAGAGACACTCAACTCCACGTCCCATTTATTCATATAAGGAGATTTTTGCTCTTCGGGGGGGTTATTGAGCCATTTGTATGTCGAGGAGATACCTTTGGATTTAATTATCTTTTTAAATACCAAAGCTTTTGTTGTAGGTAACAGAGGCTTTGACTTTGGAGGAAATTTAGAGGCCAGAAAATGACTAATTTGGATGTGTTGATAGAAACAGCCCTTTAAAGAGGGGTGTTCCCGTACTATTTCATTAAAGGGGTTAACACCCAAATCAGAGTATAGATCCGCCAGCACTGTAATGCCCGATCCCTCCCACCTGGCCAGATTCAAAAAGGGGATTTGAGATTCCAACGACTTGAGGGAAATCTCTGAAAGAGGAATCTGAATCTTCTGAATCAAGTCATTTCGCCAGACCTCCAGGGAGGCTGACATGGTGGGAACACACGGGGAGAACCGTGAACGGCTCAAATATTCTGCTTCCATCATTCTTCTGACCGAGCCCTGGCGGGACAGGAAATTTTCAATCTGAGCCCATCTATGTGAATTACCTGGACGCCACCATTCCTTTAGTGATTCAATTAGTAAGGCTTTATAATATGCCGTTATGTTTGGGGTGCCCAATCCCCCTAAGTCATATGGGGGGTATAACACTTTACCTGCGACCCTAGCCCTTTTATTACCCCAGACAAATTTGTTAGTCAACGATTGATGTTTCATCAGGGTTTTGTGAGAAATTTTGATGGGAAGGCATCTGAGCACATACAATATTTTGGGTAAGAAAACCATTTTAAAGGACTGTATCCTGGCCATCCAGGACAATGATATTTTTTCATACCTTCCCAATTCCTTTTCTAAATTTTGGATCAGAGGTTCCAAATTTTCTTTAATTAACATCTGCGATGGTGTCAGCTTAATACCCAAATAAGGTATCCCCCTGTCGCACCATTTGAATTGAAAGGCCCCCTCCAGCGCACTCCTGGCCTCCACCGGTACATTAATCGGCAGTATCAAAGACTTTGCCGCATTAAGCTTATAATACGACACTTTAGAAAAGTTTGATAATGTGTAGTGATGAGCGAGCATGCTTGTTACTACTCGGTACTCGCACGAGTATCACTGTACTCGAGCTACTCGGCGGGGACCGAGTAATCTCGCGATACTCGTGCTGTACTCGTGGTCTTCATTTCTGCATGTTGGCGCTCTTTTGAGAGCCAGCCCTCATGCAGGGATTGGCTGGCAGACCACTGCAATGCCACAGCCCTGTTAGTTGTGGAATTGCAGTGATTGGACGGCCTGCACAGCGTGACTGAGCCTTTATACCGGCGGGCGCGCTGTGCTCTGCTCACAGCTATCCAGACAGTCAGTGCAGGGAGAGGGTCGCTGCTTCAGGGAAAGGTTTGCGGCCCTTTATAGCTATTTCCGTAGCAGGGCTGCAAACAGTGTGACCAAAAGTCCTTCTCAGGACTATTCTAGTTGTATACAGGCAGGCAGGGTATAGCCAGGTCGGAGTACAGTAGCAGAGTCCTTCTCAGGACTATTGTTGCTGTATACAGGCAGGGTATAGCCAGGTTGGAATACAGGCTAGTGACCAAAAGAGTCCTTGTCAGGACTATTGTAGCAGTATACAGGCAGGCAGGCAGGCAGGGTATATAGCCATTCCTAGTGGTGACCGTATACCAGCCTTCATCATATCTGGGGCTGGTGTACACAGTCTAAAACAGTCCTGATAGTGTCAGACTTCTCAGCAATTGTCGCTCCTAAAACCTGTTAGGTTCTTAGTGCGTCCGTGCTTGCATTTAAAAACCGCACGTGTGTGCCTGTCGGTGGCAGCGTACAGGTGCACTTGTGTGCGTTTTTACCAAACTATTATATAACGCACAAGTGTACTGTATAATACACGTCAGTCAGCAGTGGCTGATAGTGTCAGAGTTCTTAATTTTTGCTCCTAAAACCTGTGTTAGGTTCTTAGTGCGTCCGTGCTTGCATTTAAAAACCGCACGTGTGTGCCTGTCGGTGGCAGCGTACAGGTGCACTTGTGTGCGTTTTTACCAAACTATTATATAACGCACAAGTGTAGTGTATAATACACGTCAGTCAGCAGTGGCTGATAGTGTCAGAGTTCTTAATTTTTGCTCCTAAAACCTGTGTTAGGTTCTTAGTGCGTCCGTGCTTGCATTTAAAAACCGCACGTGTGTGCCTGTCGGTGGCAGCGTACAGGTGCACTTGTGTGCGTTTTTACCAAACTATTATATAACGCACAAGTGTAGTGTATAATACACGTCAGTCAGCAGTGGCTGATAGTGTCAGAGTTCTTAATTTTTGCTCCTAAAACCTGTGTTAGGTTCTTAGTGCGTCCGTGCTTGCATTTAAAAAACGCACGTGTGTGCCTGTCGGTGGCAGCGTACAGGTGCACGATTTGCACAAACTTTGATATAACGCCCAAGTCTAGTGAATACACGTCAGCACAGCATTGCAAAATGCGCAAGGGCGTTGGCAAGGAACAAGGAAGTGGACGTGATGGTGGTGCAGGCAGAGGCCGAGGTCGTGGGCAAGCTCTAATTTTGCCACAACAAAGGGCCACATCTAGTCGCTCGCACGTCCTGTCCCAAATTCTTGGGGACCGCAGCAGTACACCGCTCTTGAACCAAGACCAGTGTCAACAGGTTGTTAGTTGGATAGCGGATAATGCTTCCAGTCAGATTGGCACCACCACAAACACTCTGTCTTCCACACGGTCAAGTGTCAGTAGCCGTGATACTGCACCGCACATTTCAGAACCTGATCCTCCTTCCTACCACAAGGCTGAGTACACGTCCTCGGACATTAATGATCCCACACTTGGACACTCGGAAGAGCTGTTCACGTTTCCATTCGCACATTCTGGCCTCTCGCCAGCTCATGTTGAAGTGGGTCATGAGGAGATCGTATGTACAGATGGCCAAATATTTGAGCAGCCACGTTCTCACGAAGTTGGCAACGTGTCTCAACAAGGGGTGGACGATGATGAGACACAATTGTCAGGAAGTCAAGAGGAGGAGCAGGGTGCGGAAGAGGAAGATGACGTGGTGGATGATCTAGTAACTGACCCAACCTGGCAGGAGGATATGCAGAGCGAGGACAGCAGTGCACAGGGGGAGGGAGGCGTAGCATCCCAACAGGCAGTAAGAAGCAGGGTGGTGGCTCCAGGCAGAAGTCAGGCAACCGTTCCCCGGAACAACAACACGACACAAGGTGCCTGTACAAATGTTAGGTCTTCCCGAGTCTGGCAGTTTTTTAAGTTGGATCCAGATGATTCTAAAAAGGCCATTTGCAACACCTGCCGTGCCAGCATCAGCAGGGGTACCAAAACTAGCAGCCTGACCACCACCAGCATGATCAGGCACATGTCAGCCAAGCACCCGACTTTGTGGGAAGTACAACAGAGTCGAGGAGCAGTGCTTGCTAATGTCACTGCTACGTCTTCGCTGGTTGTGCATGCGAGCCAATCCCCTGTCCATGCTGCCTGCGAACAAGCCTCCTCCGGTCCTGCAGTTGCCTACGCAGAAATAACACCATCATCAAGCACGTCCTTGTCCCAGCGCAGCGTTCAGTTATCCATTCAGCAAACCTTTGAACGCAGGCGCAAATACACTGCCAACACCCCACATGCCACAGTTCTAAATGGAATGTAAATCCAGCGCAATCACAAGAATTTTTTAAAAAAAATTTTTTTTAAAAAAAATTTTTTCTTCTTTATTATTGATTTTCCATAAAATCCAAGCAGGTACATGCAGCATAAGAAAATATAGATGTGCCCAGGTCAGAGCGACGCGTTTCAACAAACTGTCTTAATCATGGTCTGAACCAAGACTGACCAAATCCTTCTTTAAGAAGGCAATCCACCCAAAGTTAATTGTTCACCTGTGAGATTAACTATAGGGGGGTTGATACAAAGAGATATACATACATAATTAAAAACACATATACAAATATATAGAATACCATATTTAAACATTGTGAATAATATTAGGAATCATGGTGATTATATCCCAGATGGAGGGAATGAAACCTTATCAATTATATAAATATAGACATCATAATTCATATTTTATCTTCCAATTTTATAGATGTCAAATATCATCATAAAAGATTCCATAATGAAGAGTAAACCAGAAATTAGTTTAATAAAATAGATCAATAATGCAAGATTAAATCCTGTCTACTGTTTAAGCCATGGGGATATCTACTTTCCAGGGTGAAAATCCAGAAGGTTTCTCGGTTGAGAAGTTTCCTTCTGTGATCTCCACCCCGCAGCGGTTTTGTTACTTTTTCTATCCCCATGACTTCCATGCTATTTAAATTGCCTCCATGTATATCGCTGAAATGCTTTGAAACCGCAGATGGGGCTAATGCATTAGGATTCCCAGCATCTAAAATATGTCTCCTGATCCTCACCTTTAGAGGGCCACTTGTACATCCTATATATTGAGTAACACACAAAGTACAAACTATTGAATACACTACATACTCTGTGTTACAATTAATATAGTTTTTAATCGAATATTCTTTTTTATTGTGGCTTGAGGTGAAATTTTTATCATTTTTAACATATCTGCAAGTTTTGCATCGGTTCGCACCGCATTTATAAAAGCCATCCGCATTCAACCAAGTTTTCTTTAACCTGTTAGCACCCTCTCCCAGGTACAGACTTGGTGAAAGCAGATTAGCCAATGTAGGCGCTTTTTTTGCAATGCAGTGTGCACCGTTACTTAAAATTCTTTTCAGTTTCAGGTCCTCATTTAGAACTGGTAAATATTTCTTTATTATTTCAGCGATTTTATTATATTGCAGGCTATAGTTAGTGGTAAAAACTAAATTTCTATTATTAATGTTCTTACTTTTGTTTTTATTTTTATTTTCATTTTTATCAGCAAACAGGAGTCTATTACGATCAGTTTCCCCCATTATAGATTTCGCTCTATTTAAGGACCAAGCTGTATAACCTCTATATGACAATCGTTCACATGTCATTTTTTCATGTTTTTTATAATCCTCAATGTCCGTACAATTACGTTTAATGCGAGTAAGTTCACCTACTGGGATGTTTTTTATGGTATGTGGCATATGGCAGGAGGAGGCTTTTAGAATGGAGTTTGTCGCAGTGGATTTCCTAAATGGTGTAATATTAACTTTATCATTTTTTATTTTCAAGGAAATATCCAAAAAATTAATATCCCTAGAATTTGAATATGATGTAAATTTGAGATTAAAATCGTTATTATTAATATAACATATGAAATCTGCAATCTCAGCCTCTGAGCCTACCCAGACGATCAAAAGGTCGTCCAGGTATCTCCCATACCATAATAGATTTTTACAAAAAGGATTATCCTCATTATAAAGCATATCTTCCTCCCACCTGGCCATTACCAAATTTGCTAAAGACGGGGAGAAGCGAGCCCCCATACTCACTCCGCGTCTTTGCAAAAAGAATCTTCCATTAAAGTAAAAATAGTTATATTTCAGCAGAAATTCTACCGCTGAAATTAAAAAAGTTTTTAGATTGTTATCATATTGGCTATATTTATTAAGGTGGTCCGTGAGGCAACGTAATGCTATATGGTGGGGGATGGAGGGGTAAAGTGAAACCACATCACAGCTAAGCCATTGGTACGTAGACTTCCATGGGAAATTATCAAGTGCTTTTACCACTTCCTTGGTGTCTTTTAGGAAACCCGGAATATCATAAACTAAAGGTTGTAGATGGTGATCCACCCACCCCCCAAGATTCTCCCCCAATGACCCGATTCCCGAGACAATCGGTCTCATTGGGGGAGGAAAAACATTCTTATGTATCTTAGGGAGTGAGTGGTAAATAGGCAGAACAGGGGTGGACACATATAAATAATCTCTCATTTTGTCATCCATTACTCCCATAACGAAACCTTCTTCCAAAAGCTTACTCAAAAGGGAGTTGAAATTATCAGTTGGATTATGATTAATCTCCAAATAGGTATCAACATTTTCTAGATCTTGGAGATTAATTTTCTCATACAGTCCAGCATTTAAAAGAACAATTGCTCCCCCCTTATCTGCCTTTCTAATAATTAGATCTTTATTATCCTGTAGCTGTTTTAAGGCAAGACGTTCTGCTTTTTTTAAATTATCATTAGTTTTTTTCACATTATTTTTCAAATCTATAAGATCACCAACAACCAATTCTTGATATACATTCAATATTTTAGGGCGTGATTTGATGGGATAAAAACAAGGATTACTGGTAGGAAATGAATCAACCATTTTGTTAGTATCCTCTATAGTATTGGATTCACTTTTTAATTGTCTGAGGCACTGTAGTGATTTCTGCTCATAGAACAATGGATAGTTCGCACTATTATTATACTTAAAAGAATCACACAGTGTCTCAGAATCATCAAAAACAATCCCATCATTTTCAAAATGACACTTTAACGTAATATTGCGTGAAAATTTGTTTACATCGAGAATTGTTTGGAAAATATCAAAGTCCACAGTTGGGCAAAAACCAAGTCCTCTAGAAAGAAGGGAAATTTGTGCTTCAGATAATATATAGCTGGATAAGTTCCATATAGGGAGATTCAAGTCCTCAGAATCAGGATTATGTACCGCTAACGCTGCTTTCTTATGCTTCCTCCCACCGCGCCTTCCGCGTTTTTTGGGGGGGGTCCATTTTTATTCCTGTTTTTATTTTTATTATAAGTTTTCGATCTTGTAGAGAAGTTATTATACTCCTGGGCTGGGATGGAATTATCTTAGGTTCCCTCTGATGCAGCAAAGGAAGAGTTATACACTGAAGAGCTGGAATCATCAAAACTCACTCTATTGCCATTATTATATTGATTTTTCTTGAGGATTGGGTGAGGTCTTTTTCCCCAATTATATACCTCATCACGTGCATAATCATTGGTATCTCTGGTAAATTTTCTTTTTTTGAGATCCATGATATTAGCTTCTAATTTAGCCAGCTTCACTTGAATCTTATCATGTGCACTTTTATACTCTTCCTGCAATGTGTAGCTTGTAAGAGAGTCCCGAATTTTCTTTATATTATCTTTCAATATTATCAATTCAGTCTCTTCTTGCTTCACAATGAGGTTCATTAGTTTTAGGGAACAGTCACTCAATATTCCATTCCAGTTTTTAATAAATTCGCTATTATAAGGGCATGTAGGCAGTTTTTTGATCCGAAGTCCCCTCGGTATCATATCCTTTTCTATATAGGTCTTCAGTGAGGTTGCATCCCACCAGATTTTCATTTCTTTAGTAAGATTAATTTCTAAGTCCCAAAGGAGTTTATGCATAGAGTCCATTTCCGCAGGGATCAAATTACTGGTGCTATTAAAGATCTGTGCAATTTTTAAAAGTCTATCATTATACCCTTCACCCTCCAAAACGTGATTCCTTTGATTGTCAGTCATAATGTGGGCTTAATATTATCAAAAAATCAATGATGATAATAGCTGGGAGCACGAAAAACTTCCAAAGATAAACAAAATATATATTATTATCAGCTCACCAAGCCTGCTGCAGACCTATAGCCGTCCTGTGGGAGATGATCAGCGCACGGATGGTCAGAAGTCACCAGGTAGAAATAGAATGTAAATCCAGCGCAATCACAAGAATTTTTTAAAAAATTTTTTTTCTTCTTTATTATTGATTTTCCATAAAATCCAAGCAGGTACATGCAGCATAAGAAAATATAGATGTGCCCAGGTCAGAGCGACGCGTTTCAACAAACTGTCTTAATCATGGTCTGAACCAAGACTGACCAAATCCTTCTTTAAGAAGGCAATCCACCCAAAGTTAATTGTTCACCTGTGAGATTAACTATAGGGGGGTTGATACAAAGAGATATACATACATAATTAAAAACACATATACAAATATATAGAATACCATATTTAAACATTGTGAATAATATTAGGAATCATGGTGATTATATCCCAGATGGAGGGAATGAAACCTTATCAATTATATAAATATAGACATCATAATTCATATTTTATCTTCCAATTTTATAGATGTCAAATATCATCATAAAAGATTCCATAATGAAGAGTAAACCAGAAATTAGTTTAATAAAATAGATCAATAATGCAAGATTAAATCCTGTCTACTGTTTAAGCCATGGGGATATCTACTTTCCAGGGTGAAGATCCAGAAGGTTTCTCGGTTGAGAAGTTTCCTTCTGTGATCTCCACCCCGCAGCGGTTTTGTTACCTTTTCTATCCCCATGACTTCCATGCTATTTAAATTGCCTCCATGTATATCGCTGAAATGCTTTGAAACCGCAGATGCGGCTAATGCATTAGGATTCCCAGCATCTAAAATATGTCTCCTGATCCTCACCTTTAGAGGGCCACTTGTACATCCTATATATTGAGTAACACATAAAGTACAAACTATTGAATACACTACATACTCTGTGTTACAATTAATATAGTTTTTAATCGAATATTCTTTTTTATTGTGGCTTGAGGTGAAATTTTTATCATTTTTAACATATCTGCAAGTTTTGCATCGGTTCGCACCGCATTTATAAAAGCCATCCGCATTCAACCAAGTTTTCTTTAACCTGTTAGTACCCTCTCCCAGGTACAGACTTGGTGAAAGCAGATTAGCCAATGTAGGCGCTTTTTTTGCAATGCAGTGTGCACCGTTACTTAAAATTCTTTTCAGTTTCAGGTCCTCATTTAGAACTGGTAAATATTTCTTTATTATTTCAGCGATTTTATTATATTGCAGGCTATAGTTAGTGGTAAAAACTAAATTTCTATTATTAATGTTCTTACTTTTATTTTTTTTTTTATTTTCATTTTTATCAGCAAACAGGAGTCTATTACGATCAGTTTCCCCCATTATAGATTTCGCTCTATTTAACCCTTTCACGACCGGCCGATTTTTCGCTTTCCGTTTTTTTTTTTCGCCATTCTTTTTCTGAGAGACGTAACTTTTTTATTTTTCAGTCAATATGGTCATGTGAGGGCTCATTTTTTGCGGAACGAGCTGTACTTTTAAATGAAACCATCAGTTTTACCATATTGTGTACTAGAAAATGGCAAAAAAATTCCAAATGCTGAAAAATTGCAAAAAAAGTGCGATAGCACTATAGTTTTTGAGATATTTTATTCACTGTGTTCACTATATGGTAAAACTGATGTGTGGGTGTGATGCCTCAGGTCAGTGCGAGTTCGTAGACATCAAACATGTATAGGTTTACTTTTATATAAGGGGTTAAAAAAAAATCGGAAGTTTGTCTGAAAAAAGTGGCGCACGTTTTACGCCATATTCCGTGACCCGTAGCGTTCTCATTTTTCGGGATCTTAGGCTCAATGACGGCTTATTTTTTGCGTCTCGAGCTGACGTTTTTACCGGTACCATTTTTGCGCAGATGCTACGTTTTGATCGCCTCTTATTGCATTTTGCGCAAAAGTTGTGGCGACAAAAAAACGTCGTTTTGGCGTTTGGAATTTTTTTGCCGCTACGCCGTTTACTGATCAGATTAATTGATTTTATATTTTGATAGATCGGGCGTTTCTGAACGCGGCGATACCAAATGTGTGTATATTTTTTATTTTTTTAACCCTTTAATTTTCAATGGGGCGAATGGGGGGTGATTTGAACTTTTAGGTTTTTTTGTTTTTTTTTAATTTTTTAAAACTTATTTTTTTACTTTTTTTTTTTATTTTACTAGTCCCCCTAGGGGGCTATTGCGATCAGCATTCCGATCGCTCTGCAGTATCTGCTGATCACAGCTGGAAGGCTGTAAACAGCAGATACGCTGCCTTTCTCTTTTGCTGTGCCCCGGGCACAGCGAAAGTGAAACCAATTCATGTGTAGTACAGGAGTCATCACATGACCCTGTACTACCATGACAACTATCGGGAGTCACGTGATCGCGTCACGTGACTTCCGGTTTCGGCGGTAAGTAAAACTTTACCGCGATTGCGCTTATAATGGCGCTGTCATGTATTGACAGCGCCATTATAAGGGGTTAATCGGCACGAGCAGATAACGATTCTGCTCGTGCCTAGCAGGCACACATCTCAGCTGTGAAAATCAGCTGAGATGTGCGCCGATCGCGGCATGCTGCCGCCGGAGGACCGCGGGCAGTAAGATTATGTCATTTAGGACGTAATTTTACGGCCCGCGGTCGTTAAGGGGTTAAGGACCAAGCTGGATAACCTCTATATGACAATCGTTCACATGTCATTTTTTCATGTTTTTTATAATCCTCAATGTCCGTACAATTACGTTTAATGCGAGTAAGTTCACCTACTGGGATGTTTTTTATGGTATGTGGCATATGGCAGGAGGAGGCTTTTAGAATGGAGTTTGTCGCAGTGGATTTCCTAAATGGTGTAATATTAACTTTATCATTTTTTATTTTCAAGGAAGAAATAACACCATCATCAAGCACGTCCTTGTCCCAGCGCAGCGTTCAGTTATCCATTCAGCAAACCTTTGAACGCAGGCACAAATACACTGCCAACACCCCACATGCCACAGTTCTAAATGCTAACATTTCGCGACTGCTTGCGCTGGAAATGTTGCCTTTTAGGCTGGTGGAGACAGAAGCATTCCGCGACCTGATGGCGGCAGCTGTCCCACGTTACTCGGTCCCCAGCCGCCACTATTTCTCCTGGTGTGCCGTCCCCGCGTTGCATAACCACGTGTCACAAAACATCACACGTGCCCTGAACAACGCTGTTTCACCCAAAGTCCACCTAACCACAGACACGTGGACAAGTGCTTGTGGGCAAGGCCGCTACATCTCGTTGACGGCACACTGGGTTAATATTGTGGAAGCTGGGACCCAGTCTGAGCGAGGGACGGAACATGTCCTTCCCACACCAAGGTTTGCAGGCCCTACCTCAGTCAGTGTTTCACCCACACTCTACAGCTCCGGAATGTCATGCTCTTCAGCCTCCTCCTCCTCCTGCGCATCCTCATCCACTGTACCCTCCACACCAGTCCCAAGCTGGAAGCACTGCAGCACTGCATCGGCGAAGCGGCAACAGGCTGTGCTGAAGCTAATCTGCATAGGTGACAAACCCCACAATGCAGAAGAGCTGTGGACAGCTCTGAAACAGCAGGCAGATCACTGGCTCACACCTCTGAACCTAAAGCCAGGAAAGGTCGTGTGTGACAATGGCCGGAACCTGGTGGCGGCTTTGAGGCGAGGCCAGCTGACACATGTTCCATGCGTGGCCCATGTGCTCAACCTCGTGGTTCAGCGGTTTCTAAAGTCATACCCAGAGCTGTCTGATCTGCTGGTAAAAGTTCGCCGCCTGTCTGCACATTTTCGAAAGTCACCTACTGCTTCAGCCGGCCTTGCCGGCTTTCAGCGCAGTTTGCATCTTCCGGCTCACAGACTGGTGTGCGATGTCCCCACGCGTTGGAATTCAACTCTGCACATGTTGGTCAGGACATGTGAGCAGAAGAGGGCAGTTGTTGAGTACCTGCATCACCTAAGCCGTCGGGAAATGGGTCAAACTCCACACATAACACCTGAGGAGTGGAGATGGATGTCCGACCTATGTTCCATCCTCCAAAACTTTGAGGACTCCACCAAGATGGTGAGTGGTGATGACGCCATTATTAGCGGCACCATACCGCTACTCTGCCTTCTAAAACGGTCTCTGCTCAAAACCAAACATGATGCATTGCAGGCGGAGCGCGATGAGTTGCAGCAAGAAACAGTAGTGGGTGTGGGTGATAACACACAGCCCAGCCTCATCTCATCACAACGTGCAGTGGAGGACTATGACGAGGAGGAGGATGAAGACATGGAGCAAATCTCCGGCCAAATTGAGGATATGACATGCACACCAGTCATATCCTCGGTTCAGCGTGGCTGGCCAGAGGACAGGGTAGATGAGGAGGAGGAGGAGGACAGCATGTTCAGTCAACGTGTTGGTCAGGCTACTGAAGTCCTGGCTGTTAAGAGTCTGGCGCACATGGCTGACTTTATGGTAAGCTGCCTGTCTCGTGACCCTCGCGTTAAGAACATCTTGGCCGACAATCATTACTGGTTGGTAACCCTGTTAGACCGACGCTACAAGGAGAACTTTATGTCTCTTATTCCCGAGGCGGAGAGGTCAACCAAAATGCAGCAGTTCCGGAAGGCCATAGTCACGGAAGTAGGCAAAGCATTCCCCTCACAAAACGCTAGCGGCATAGGTCAGGAATCAGTGGACAACCAAGGCATACAGCCGAGAGAGGCACAAGTCCAATCCGCCAGAGGTAGGGGAACAGTCTTTAAGATGTGGGACAGTTTTCTCAGCCCCTCACGTACCACAGCCCCTGAGGTGCGGGGTAGTGCCACAAGAAATCCTAAGTTTGCCCAGATGCTCAAGGAGTACCTTGCAGATCGAACAACTGTACTCCGACATTCCTCTGTGCCTTACAATTATTGGGTATCCAAGGTGGACACGTGGCATGAATTGGCTCTCTACGCCTTGGAAGTCCTGGCCTGCCCTGCCGCTAGTGTTTTGTCAGAGCGTGTTTTTAGTGCCGCAGGTGGAATCATTACAGATAAACGCACCCGCCTTTCAACTGAAAATGCTGACAGGCTGACTCTGATCAAGATGAACAAGGGTTGGATTGGGCCAGACTTCACCACACCACCAGCAAATGAGAGCGGAATTTAAAGTTTGTAACGGGAATTTGCCATGTACCTCCAGTCACCCATGGGTACACACTTCTGGACTTTGGATAATCGCTGGACTGCTCCTCCTTCTCCTCATGCGCCACCATGATGACCGTTACAAGAGTTAGGCCTTTGTTTCAGGTATACCCCCAGTGGTAAATTTTTTCGCCCATTCTTTGCAGAATGGACATTACAACGACAGGAGACCCGCTCCTTTGCAATGGGAACAATGTTTTGAGGCCCTCATGCACGTCTCTATGCAGGGACAACGTGGAGCCTCCCAATTTTTGGCTGCCCTGCCAAAGGGCTATACTACAAAAGACCCACTTCCTTCCAATGGGCACTTCAGGTTAACAGGCCCTCATGCACGTCTCTATCCAGGAACAACGTGGAGCCTCCCAATTTTTGGCTGCCCTGCCAAAGGGCTATACTACAAAAGACCCACTTCCTTCCAATGGGCACTTCAGGTTAACAGGCCCTCATGCACGTCTCTATCCAGGGACAACGTGGAGCCTCCCAATTTTTGGCTGCCCTGCCAAAGGGCTATACTACAAAAGACCCACTTCCTTCCAATGGGCACTTCAGGTTTACAGGCCCTCATGCACGTCTCTATCCAGGGACAACGTGGAGCCTCCCAATTTTTGGCTGCCCTGCCAAAGGGCTATACTACAAAAGACCCACTTCCTTCCAATGGGCACTTCAGGTTTACAGGCCCTCATGCACGTCTCTATCCAGGGACAACGTGGAGCCTCCCAATTTTTGGCTGCCCTGCCTAAGGGCTGTACTACAATAGACCCACTTCCTTCCAATGGGCACTTCAGGTTAACAGGCCCTCATGCACGTCTCTATCCAGGGACAACGTGGAGCCTCCCAATTTTTGGCTGCCCTGCCTAAGGGCTATACTACAATAGACCCACTTCCTTCCAATGGGCACTTCAGGTTTACAGGCCCTCATGCACGTCTCTATCCAGGGACAACGTGGAGCCTCCCAATTTTTGGCTGCCCTGCCAAAGGGCTATACTACAAAAGACCCACTTCCTTCCAATGGGCACTTCAGGTTAACAGGCCCTCATGCACGTCTCTATCCAGGGACAACGTGGAGCCTCCCAATTTTTGGCTGCCCTGCCTAAGGGCTATACTACAATAGACCCACTTCCTTCCAATGGGCACTTCAGGTTTACAGGCCCTCATGCACGTCTCTATCCAGGGACAACGTGGAGCCTCCCAATTTTTGGCTGCCCTGCCAAAGGGCTATACTACAAAAGACCCACTTCCTTCCAATGGGCACTTCAGGTTAATAGGCCCTCATGCACGTCTCTATCCAGGGACAACGTGGAACCTCCCAATTTTTGGCTGCCCTGCCTAAGGGCTATACTACAATAGACCCACTTCCTTCCAATGGGCACTTCAGGTTTACAGGCCCTCATGCACGTCTGTATGCAGGGTCATAGGTGAACCTCAAAATTTTGGACTGCCCTGGCAAAGGAAAATACTACAAAGACTCAGTTCCTCAAAATGGGCACATTAGACTCAGAGGCCTTTATGTACGTCTCTTCTCAGGGACATCGGAGTGCCACACAATGTTTTACGTAAAATCTTTCATGTATTGATCTCAAAAAGTAACATACATTAGCTCTATCTCACTATTGGGTATGTGCCCTTAACATTTCTGCCATGAAAATTCATTTTGGTGTCATTTTGGAAGGTTTTCTGGTGAGTCCGTAAAAATGGCGTAAAACGCGGACAACATTGTTCACAGCTGTGACTTTTGAGTGATAAATGCTTCAAGGGGTCTTCCCCATGCTGTTGCCATGTCATTTGAGCACTCTTCGGAGACTTT